>NW_027670251.1:0-114288 GCF_964188305.1 Podarcis bocagei | reverse complement strand
GGAGATCAAGTAGAGTATTTGGTAATGTGGGAAGGGGAACCGGAGTCGGAAAACACCTGGGTTAGGGCAGAGGATGTCAATGACGAAGTTTTAATAGAGACTTTTCATCAGAGGTTCCCACGTAAACCTCAGCCTGTAGCGAGGTTCCGAAGGGAATACTTTGCCACCACCGATGAGGAAGAGGAGTTGGAGGGGTTCCCAGATTCTGAAGAGGAAGAGGATTCAGCGAGCCAGGACGACGATCGATGGAGGGAGTTGTTCGAGACGTCTGAAGATGAGGAAGATTCTTTTCGGGGTTTTAGCCCTTCACCTCCCAGAGGGGAGGTAATGGGAGGGGGTGAGGGGGGCCCTGGAGGGGAGGTGGATGTCAGGGAACTGCCATCGGAGCATCAGGTGGTGGAGGGGCTCAGGGAGGAAGAAAGAGACTCAACAGCTGAAGCAGGCACCAGCAGGGGGAGGAGTGATTCTCTGAGGGAATGTGAGCAGGAGGGAGGGCTCAGGGACGCTTCCAGCGAAAACAGTGGGGAGGTATCTGAGTCTCACATAGGGAGACCTACACCTCGCCGGAAACTGTCACGCCGTGAGTCCAGGAGACGCGTTTCCGTTAAGGAGCTCCTTTGCTGGAAACGCTTCCGCAGACAGCCACTGTCGGACTCTACTAGTGACTAGAGCAGACATGTCTGAGGAGCTCCGTCACACACTGAGGTTTGTGGGGTCGCACAAACTCTGAGGGAGCACGATTTTACGCACAAGCAGCTAATCAATCCCTAACAGGGTGTCTAAGTGTCCTACTTTACAGAGGGCAGTCCTCTAGGCAAAGGGTTCTTCCAATAGTAACACCTTGAACCTGGCCTGGTAGCAAATCAGCAGCCAGTGCAGATCTTTGAGCACAGGTGTTATATGCTGACAAGGTCTCACTCCTGCCAGCAATCATGTTGCAGCATTCTGGTCAATCACGCTGGAAGTCTCATCTTCCTGATGCCAAGGGACCATAAGATGTTGAGCATGTGGCTGATGAACGGACAGAAAGGAGAGCCACCAAAAACAGCATAAGGGAAAACAAGAGGGTCATGTTGCTTTAGAGTCATAATCTAGGAAGTAGTCTGGAGGGTACCTATGGAATTAACAGTAAATGACAGTGAATTGCAAGGGAAGATGTCATGGAAGAGATTAATAGCAGTGCACTCTTAACTCCACAGGTGATGAACTTAGTTGGAAAGGCTGCTAGAAGAGGAGATTGGAGGACAATGCCATGATTTTTAAAAGTGGGGGGGATTTTCAGTCAAGGCAAGGAGGATAGTGCCTCTTCCTCCAACATCCTCAAAATCACAACAGTTTACAAATGATTCAGCTTAAGAACAAATAGAATTCTCAAATTTAGAGAGAGAAAGAGAGAGAGAATATGCAAGGCTTGTCATCTACAAGGAGGAGCAGAGTATTGTAGCAAATACATGGGGAATGCTTTTCCCTTTCGTTTGAGAAACATCAATGGAAGCTTGGGATCTACTAATAGATCAATAAGTGGTTTTTTTTTACTCCTAACATTAGCAAGTAAAACAGCAACTTAAAAAACAAACAAACCCTGCATGGCAGATTGCTCCTTCTCTTTAAGCCTCAATGTTTCTCACCTGTCAGATTTTACATCCATCATTCCTGCCTCCTCCTGTGCTCCTGTAGGATATGATGTATCTGTTACGATATAGAAGCAATGCGGCCGCGAGCTGGTAGCTTGAAAGCAAAACATAATGGGAATGTTGGGACTGTTCCGTGGGAAACAGAGGGACAGTCAATTAACAGTGCAGAGAGCACCGGAATTAGCTGAGAGCGTAATATGAGCTGTACAGGAAGTACAGGTGGAGTTTGTCTCTCGGCTGTTGGAGTTTGAAGAGAGCAGTCGTGTTTTTCTGTAATGCTGCAAAGACAGAAATAAAGGCATGTAAATACGTTTCTGTCTATCTCTTTCCCCTGCCGGGGGGGGCAGGAAAGAGGGGGGGGTGTTCTTCTCACGCTGAGAAGGATCGCCTATCACGACCTAGCCTGTATCCTGCTGGGGAATGCAGACAGGGAGGTCATCAGGAGATCAAGCCGGGTGCCTAGAGAGTTGCCAGTTTCTCCTAATAAAGGCTTGATTCCCAACATCTGGTAGCAGAGGATGGTTTTGATCCATGAAAGCAACAAGAGAGGTTGATGGAGCGTACTTCATCCTCTGCAAGGAGATAAGGAAGATATGGTAGCGTGCGGATGGAAGCACCGGAGGAGGTGTTTTTGCTGAGCAACGGAACCCCTAAGGTATGCTAATTTTATGGCTGTGAGAGTGAACGCGAATTGAGACATTCTTCGGTTCACTGAGTGTCTGCTTTTGGATGAAACCAGCACTGAAAGAGAGCCACATATTTCGCATACCTGAGTCTTGATAAGCCTGGAATGTCCAGTTGCTAAGCAACGAAACGTCAGTAAAGTGGAAAGTTACCGGCCAACAACGGAAGAGGGGCTGGGACTGTGAGAGGCTGGTAAACAGCGTTTGTTTTGTCTAATATCTCACTGCTCTTGAAAGGACTTTCAAAACAGCCTGTGTTTAACTGCCAAGTGAGGCAGTAAACAGCCAATAGACTCTTGGAATTTTACAGGCTCGAGAGTGAGAGCTGAGGCTTGGATTCAAAATGGATGCCAAGAAGGGAGGAGGCTTACCTTACCCACCTCCACTGACTAATGACAATTATTCCTCATGGTCTGTAAAGATGAAAGCCCTGCTTCAGAATCAGAGGATTTTTGGGGTGATTGAAAACCCCATCCCTGCTGCACCAACGCCAGGTTGGAATTCACAGAATGTGAGAGCCAGGACGGCCATAATTCTCTGTATCTCAGATGATCAACTCGTGCATATTCAGAATTTGCAATGCGCGCGTGAGATTTGGCAAACGCTGCTGTCAGGGGTTCAGGAGCAGAGGCACAGGAAAGGGAGGAAACAGAGAGCGAGGGGGAGGAATCCGGAGGTAATATGAGCGATGACAGCGGCCCGAGATCTCCGAGTCTTTCCAGTGAGTCGGAAGATTCACAGAAAGGGGCGCCAGTGGTCAGAGCAAGGGGGGCGCCTAGGGGGACACCCCAGGTAGAAGGGACCAGAGGGGACTCAGAGAGCAGAAGTTGGAAATCGGGACCAGCTTCCCCACCAGAGCGCAGTAGGGGGGAGGGGTCCCAGGTATCGGGATCTGGCGGCTCGCCGCAAGCGGGAGGGCAGGAGTTAGGATTGGCCACACCTCCATCTGGGAGCGAGGAAACGGTCAAGAGGAAGGTTGAAGGCTGCGCGCGCGCGCCAAGTTCAAATGCACAGGAAGGCGGCACAGTAAGCAGCCCGGATAGGGAGCCAGGTCCTAAAGCCCGCCGCAAGGAGGGAGAAGAGTCGGGGGGGGTCAGCGTCAGAAGAGTCCAGGAAGGAAGAGACCACGGGGGGGTAGAGGGACCCAGAGGAGAAAGGAAAGACGGAAGAGGTGGAGTAAGGCTAGAGTATTAAGTTGGTGTACAGGAGGCGGAGACTCAGACGGAGCTTCGCCGGTCTAGCTTCTAAGACGTAGAGCTGCGCGCTGCGGCTTGAAAATGGAAACTGTAGCTCAATAAAGAAGTTTGTACAATACTGCCGGCTAGCGTGGTCCTCTGTGAGCTGGGACCTGGAAGCGGCTCTGACAGCTGCGTAGAATACATCAAAGAGATGCTGGTTCTTCAGCGTTGCTGCATTTTGAAAAGCTGACCAATCTAAGGCTAGTGCCAGATGGAGATGTACAAGCGCATCTGACAGAGATGAAATTCTTACGCCAGCAGATGGCGGAATGCAATTTCCCTCTACAGGAAGAGATATTCTGCTTCATGATTATTAACAGCCTTAATCGGACTTATGCTGCTGCATCGTGAGTGCTGGAGAAGGCCTCTCCCTCCTCAGGCTCACTCCATCCGGCCTAGGGGGCGGGGCCCAGGCTCACCTTCGCCACAGCGTTAAGAGGCCTCATTGAGGCCTGGGACATCGCTGCTGCTGCATCGGAGTGTCGGAGAAGGCCTCTCCCTCCTCAGGCTCACTCCATCCGGCCTAGGGGGCGGGGCCCAGGCTCACCTTCGCCACAGCTTTAAGAGGCCTCATTGGGGCCTGGGACATCGCTGCTGCTGCATCGGAGTGTCGGAGAAGGCCTCTCCCTCCTCAGGCTCACTCCATCCGGCCTAGGGGGCGGGGCCCAGGCTCACCCCCGTAATAGCTTTAAGGAGACTGGTGCTGCTGCAGCAAATGTTGAAGATGTTTATATATATTTTAAGGTGTTTTAAAGGTGTTTTTATTGTTTACTTTGTTGTACCACCGTGAATGGTGGTTTTTATCTATGTATTTTTGTTTGTTCCGTCTTGTTTTGTTTTTGGGGTTGGACATCGAGTGGGGTGGGGATTGGTTTTGTTTGGGCATAATTGTTTTGGTTGTTTTGTTTTCTAATTTGTAAATGGAGGTTAGTATGAGGCTTGGGATTGCTACCGTGGAGGGGCGAGGGAGGTATGGAGGTGGGGGCAGATGTTATAGGCGAAGGGGATTGAGATACGGATATGGTCGTACCCCTTCCAATCTGCGCCCCATCCCGAGGGACGAGGGTAGGGTGAGCAAGGATTACTCACCTCCTTCACTGGTGTTGTGCAATGCCAGGTCTATAGGCAACAAAACCGCTACCCTGCGAGATTTCTTTACCTCGCAGGGGGTTGACCTGGCTTGTGTGATGGAGACCTGGGTGCGCGAAGGGGTAACTGTTACCTTACGAGAGATGGCGCCCCCGGGTTTCTCCGTCCTCCACCAGTCACGGACTGTGGGCTGGGGGGGAGGGGTGGCAGTATTAATCCGGGAAGATTGTTCTTTCAGGGCTCTACCATCGCCATTGATCCCCGGCATTGAATGTGTTGGCCTAGTGTGGGGCTCCGAGGAGAGCTTGGCTGTCTGGCTGGTGTACCGGCCACCTAGCGTACCAGCAGCCACCCTGTCAGGCCTGTTGGAGGCGGTGGCCGGCTGGGCCTTGGAGTTCCCTAACCTATTGGTATTGGGAGACTTCAACTTCCACGCTGATGCCACTCCCTCCTCACAGGCTCTGGACCTGGTGTCTTCCATGGCGACACTAGGGCTCTCCCAGTTTGTTTCCCCACACATCAAGCAGGCCACACGCTGGATTTGATCTTTGGCGCCGGTATAGATGTGATCATGTCTCCTTCGATGAAGGTGCCATGGTCTGATCACTATGCTCTGAAAGCCAGGATTGATGTTCCACCCCCACCCTGCTTAGGTGGCGAGCCAATTTGGGCTCGCCCGCAGAGGCTGATGGACCCTGATAGATTCCCTCAAGCCTTGCGGGACCTTTCTCCCCCTGGCGACTCATTGACTGAGCTTGTTGAGGGCTGGAATACCCAGCTCCTGGCAGCCATCGATGAGATTGCACCTAAGCGCCCTCTACGACCCCGCAGAAACCGGGCTCCCTGGTTTACCGAGGAGCTTCGGAAAATGAAGCGGGACCTCAGACGGCTAGAGCGAGTATGGCGGGGTGCCCGTGACGGAGCCTCAAGAACATCTTATAGGGTTTTTATGAAAACCTATGAGATGGCAGTGAAGGCCGCTTAGAAGTCTTACTTCTCGGCTTGCATTGCATCCGCTAGCTCTCGCCCGGCGCAATTATTTAGTATAATTCGGTCTTTAACATCCCTTGAAGGACAGCCAAATTTAAATAACAATCTGACACACAGCTGTGAGGCATTTGCGAGCTTTTTTGCGGAGAAGGTCCTGTTGCTCCGCCATGACCTCCCTGCCAATTTGGATACAATAAAGGAACTGGAGGCCCCTCGACTGTCCTCGGGTCCAGTATTGGACCACTTTGACCGGATATCTCCAGCCGATGTGGACAGATTCCTCCAAGCTGGAAAGCCCACCACCTGTCCTCTTGACCCGTGCCCGTCATGGCTGATTAGAGCGTGTCCAGACGAGGTGCGGGCCCCCCTGGGGGATATCATCAATTTGTCCCTTGGCACCGGGATATTCCCAGGGGAACTGAAGGAGGCGGTGGTGCGTCCGCTCTTAAAGAAAACATCATTAGATCCCTCAAATCTATCCAATTACCGCCCGGTCTCGAATCTTCCATTCCTGGGTAAGGTGATTGAGAGAGCGGTTGCTGAACAGCTTGGTAGGTTTCTGGATGAAACATCTGCTTTGGATCCATTCCAGTCCGGCTTCTGCGCTGGTCATGGGACCAAGACGGCTCTGGTCGCCCTAACAGATGATCTCCGCAGGCAGCTGGATCGAGGCGGGTCGGGGCTGCTGATTCTTCTAGATCTGTCAGCAGCCTTTGACATGGTCGATCACGAACTCCTGGACCACCGCCTTGCCGACGTGGGGATCCAGGGCACAGTCCTTCAATGGCTGCGCTCGTTTCTCTCTGGTCGGGGACAGAGGGTGGCGCTTGGGGGGGAATTGTCATCGCGCCACTCCTTGGTGTGTGGAGTGCCTCAGGGTGCAATTCTCTCCCCGATGCTTTTTAACATCTTTATGCGCCCCCTCGCCCAGCTTGTCCGGAGTTTTGGGTTGGGTTGCCATCAGTATGCTCATGACACCCAACTCTATCTGTTGATGGATGGCCATCCTGACTCGGCCCCAGACACACTGACCAGATGTCTGGAAGCTGTGGCTGGATGGTTACGTGGGAGCCGGTTGAAGTGAAATCCTTCGAAGACAGAGGTCCTCTGGCTGGGACGGGGCGATATGGGATTGAGGGGGCAACTCCCATCTCTTGCGGGGGTGCAATTAGTGCCAGCATCGTCCGTTAAGAGTTTGGGTGTAATCTTCGACACCTCCCTCTCCATGGAGGTGCAGATTACAGCTATAACAAAGGCGGCATTTTTTCATCTCCGCCAAGCTAAGCAGTTGGCCCCTTATCTCTCTCGCCCTGACCTAGCCACTGTGATCCATGCGACGGTCACCTCCAGACTGGATTATTGTAACTCGCTCTACGTGGGGCTGCCCTTGAGACTGACCCAGAAACTCCAGCGGGTGCAGAATGCCGTGGCGAGACTCCTTATGGGGTCTTCGCTGCGAGATCACATTCACCCGGTACTATACCAGCTGCACTGGCTCCCGGTGGAGTACAGGAGAAAGATACAGTGTTTATAGAGTGCTGGTTTTAACCTTTAAAGCCCTATACGGCCTAGGACCCTCGTACCTACGGGACCGCCTCTCCTGGTATGCCCCACAGAGAAACCTAAAGTCTGCCAATAATAACATCCTCAAGGTCCCAGGCCTCAGAGAGGTTAGGCTGGCCTCAACTAGAGCCAGGGCCTTCTCGGCTGTGGCCCCAATCTGGTGGAATGCTCTGTCACAAGAGACTAGGGCCCTGCGGGACCTGACATCTTTCCGCAGGGCCTGCAAGACAGAGTTGTTCCACCAGGCCTTTGGTCAGGGCGCAGCCTGACTCCCTCCTCTGGCAACCTGCACATAATTTTGCTTAATTGGTTGCCTTCAATTTGATTTAATTAATTTTTATAATGAAATATTTTTAGATTGTGTAACTATTTTACTGTTTGATTATTTGATTGTTGTTAGCCGCCCTGAGCCCGGCTTCGGCTGGGGAAGGGCGGGATATAAATAAAATTTATTATTATTATTATTATTATTATTATTATTATTATTATTATTATTATTATTATTATTATACGGTTGCAAGTCAGCTTGGTTCTCTACTTGCCGCAGAACTCACGACGGAGAGAATCTGCGCCGTGATTCTCAATGAGAAAGATCGCCTTGCTGCAATAGATGTCAAAGACAGGGGGAGAGAAGCTCGGAGTTCTGACACCCCCACTGCTATTGCTAGTGAAGAACAGGCTGTTGCTTTGAACGTTGTCCATTGTTTCAATTGTGGACAGACTAGGCATCTTCAGCGGAATTGTAAGAAGCCATGTCAACACAAAGGAGCTAAGGGGAGCTCTGCAAAGCCTGAAGCGTCAGGCAAAAGTCGTACCAAGTCCCAGGTGAAACCTGCAAAAGACTTCCGGTCAGCACCAGCGACAAATGGCGGATTCCCTCTGAGCTCCGGAGGGAATCGGCTCCACGGGGACAGGGTCTGACTGCTGCGGCGAAGCGGGACCCGAAGAAATCTCAGGCGGGGAAGCCTGAGAACTTGGAGACTCGGCGGGCTCCGTTTGCGCCCCCCTTTTTAAAGGCTCTGGAACGGAAAGGGAGAGCGCTGATTTCTTTCTGGACAATTGGAAGCTAAAGCAACTACCCGTGAGTAGGAGTAAGCAAGTAATTGGAAGAAAAATTTAGTTAATTTGGCACCGAAACGGGAAAGGCACAAACAGGAAGTCTGCCTCTTCCGACTTGTAAATAGATTAAAGTAAAGAGACTGTAAAGCTGTAACCCTGAAAGACGACTTTTAAAGGTCAAATCCAGCACCAAAAAAGACGACTCCCCTCCGGTTTGCAGGAGTGGAGGGGGGAGAACCGAGCATTATTTTACCTGCAAGAAAAGAGGGTGTAAATATATTTCTGCTGTCTCGGAAATCTGGGAACGGACTGCCTATGACAGGGAAGGTCGACCAGTGGGAAGAATTGTCTGCATGTTAAGGGTAAAGAATATTGACACTTTGAGAAAGATACAGTGTTTATAGATCTGCCTTTGACTATAAAGTAACTTTTTAGAGACACTGAAACTTTTCTAAAAGCATTGAAACTCTGGCTTTTGAGGGATATTGGAACTTTTAAGAACTATACTTGTTTTTAACAGTTGCATAGTGAAGTTGGAAGGGTGTCCCCCTAGAGGAGACTACGTTGTAACAACTATTTTGTCATCAAGTTACCAAGCTCTGGAAAATTACTTTGCAAAACAAACTCACCAAGCGTGTGACTGACCTTGGGCTTGTTATGGCAGATGGGAAAGGGAAGATAGAGCTGGTGAGTGGCATACAGGATAAAACTACCAGATCCGGCAGACAATACAAGACTGATATTACTTTTCAGAGAAGGGCCTCAACATCTGGAGCGGCAGGCACAGTAGGAGCTGCTGCTTCGCAAGTAAAATCAAAAGCTATGTCATCTGAAGAGCTATTGGCTCAGGCACTTGGCAAAATTGATGCATCTTTGGAAAAATTAGCCAAACAGGTTGCAGAGACAAATAAACAAGTAGCTGGGGCCTCAGCAAAAATAGATTTGAACACTCCAAGTATTAATGAACTGGGGAACAAGGTGAACTCCAATACACAGTCCATTGAAAAACTATTAGAGGAATCAGCCTCGACTCGACAGATTGCAGAGGAAGCTAAGGATATTGCAACTGCTGTTCAAGAGAAGATACCACCGGTATATAAGAAATTAGAGGATCATGATCTGACACTGTCTATGATTGAATTACAAAGAAAGGAGAGAAACCTAAGAATTAGAGCAGTACCTGAAAGTGAGAAAGACAACTTGATAGACTTCCTTACAAAGGAATTCACAGACTTTTGGCAACAAGACCTGGGGAAAGATGAATTCAAGATAGTGAGCAAGAGCAAGAGATTGTTTGATCACCTTAAGAACAAAAGAAGAAAGAGATAAAATCTTGAATCTGCACTACCAAAGAACCTTGGAAATTGAAGGCTCATTTGTTGAGTCCTTCAAGGATATACCTAAACACATTTTGGATATAAGGGCTTATTATAAAGATCTTGTCGGCCTACTTAGAAGAAATAAAATACTCTTCAGGTGGGAATTTCCCCAAGGTTTATCTTTTAAATACAAAGGAAGGAAAATAAGAATAAGGACAGTGAATGATAAAGACAAGTTTCTGAAAGATCACGAGGAGGACTTACAGAAGGAAGTGGAATCAGGGGAGGAGCTGACTGCATCAGGAAAAGGAATTCTAGACATAGCAAACTTGTCATTTGGATTCCCGGGCCCAGGGAAAGACACACCACTGACAGAAGAACAACAACAACTCGGTGCAGTTGGAGGGAAAGCTAAGTAACTTACCATGGCTCTGCAACTTTTAACCTGGAATTGTAATGGACTGAATTCCCCTCGGAAGAGGAAATCTGTTTTTCATGTATTAAGGAAAGAACAATTGGACTTGATTTGTTTAAAAGAAACACATGTAATGAGGCTACACAGGAAAATGCTTATTAATAAGAGATTGGGACAAGAATTTATTTCGTATGACAAAGTTAAAAAGAGAGGCTTGGTGATATATGCAAAGGAGAAATTGCTACCAAAATTTCATAGAATCATAGAATCATAGAGTTGAAAGAGACCACAAGGGCCATTGAGTCCAACCCCCTGCCAAGCAGGAAACACCATCAGAGCACTCCTGACATATGGTTGTCAAGCCTCTGCTTAAAGACCTCCAAAGAAGGAGACTCCACCACACTCCTTGGCAGCAAATTCCACTGTCGAACAGCTCTTACTGTCAGGAAGTTCTTCCTAATGTTTAGGTGGAATTTTCTTTCTTGTAGTTTGGATCCATTGCTCCGTGTCCGCTTCTCTGGAGCAGCAGAAAACAACCTTTCTCCCTCCTCTATGTGACATCCTTTTATATATTTGAACATGGCTATCATATCACCCCTTAACCTCCTCTTCTCCAGGCTAAACATGCCCAGCTCCCTTAGCCGTTCCTCATAAGGCATCGTTTCCAGGCCTTTGACCATTTTGGTTGCCCTCCTCTGGACACGTTCCAGTTTGTCAGTGTCCTTCTTGAACTGTGGTGCCCAGAACTGGACACAGTACTCCAGGTGAGGTCTGACCAGAGCAGAATACAGTGGCGCTATTACTTCCCTTGATCTAGATGCTATACTCCTATTGATGCAGCCCAGAATTGCATTGGCTTTTTTAGCTGTCGCGTCACACTGTTGGCTCATGTCAAGTTTGTGGTCAACCAAGACTCCTAGATCCTTTTCACATGTACTGCTCTCAAGCCAGGTGTCCCCCATCTTGTATTTGTGCCTCTCATTTTTTTTTTGCCCAAGTGCAATACTTTACATTTCTCCCTGTTAAAGTTCATCTTGTTTGTTTTGGCCCAGTTCTCTAATCTGTCAAGGTCGTTTTGAAGTGTGATCCTGTCCTCTGGGGTGTTAGCCACCCCTCCCAGTTTGGTGTCATCTGCAAATTTGATCAGGATGCCCTTGAGTCCATCATCCAAGTCGTTGATAAAGATGTTGAATAAGACCGGGCCCAAGACAGAACCCTGTGGCACCCCACTAGTCACTCTTCTCCAGGATGAAGAGGAACCACTTATACCGAAAACAGAGACTGAAAAGACTCAACTTAAGAACTACCGTCCCATATCCTTATTAAATGTGGATTACAAAATTTTTGCTGATATTTTGGCTAAGAGGCTGAAAAAAGTACTGATTGAAGAGATTCATAATGACCAAGCGGGTTTTCTGCCGGGAAGACATTTATCTGATAATCTGAGGAACGTAATTGACATTTTGGAAAAGTTAGAAGTGAATATAAACACTAAAGCAGTTTTGATATTCGTGGATGCAGAGAAAGCCTTTGATAATATATCTTGGAGTTTTATGAAAAAGAACTTGCAGGGTATGGGGGTAGGCCAAGGTTTTGAAAATGGTATAGGTGCAATATATTCTGAACAAAAGGCTAAATTAATTGTAAATAATGTGGTTACGGAACAATTTAAGATAGAAAAAGGAACATGACAGGGGTGCCCAATTTCCCCATTGCTTTTTATATCGGTCCTGGAGGTTCTGCTCAATATGATCAGAAGAGACCGGCAGGTTAAAGGTATACAGGTCGGAGCTAAACAATATAAATTGAGAGCATTTGCAGGTAACCTAGTTTTGACGTTACAGGAGCCAGAGTCTAGTACCAAAAGAGTATTAGAATTAATTCAAGAGTTTGGTCAGGTGGCAGGATTTAAATTGAACAAATTAAAAACTAAGGTTTTGGAGAAAAACTTAACATCATTGGAAAGAGAGAAGTTCCAGAATGAAACAGGTTTGACTGTGGTTAAGAAAGTGAAATACTTGGGGATTAATATGACAGCTAAAAATGGAAATTTGTTTAAAGATAACTATGAAAAATGCTGGACGGAAGTTAAAAAAGATTTAGAAATTTGGTCAAACTTGAAGCTTTCCTTGTTAGGTCGAATTGCTGTTATAAAGATGAATGTATTGCCAAGAATGTTATTTTTGTTTCAATCATTGCAAATTTTGGACAAAATGGACTGTTTCAAGAAGTGGCAGAGAGACATTTCTAGATTTGTCTGGCAGGGCAAGAAGCCCAGAATAAAATTTAAAATATTAACTGATGCAAAGGATAGAGGTGGATTTGCCCTGCCAGACTTTAAACTCTACTATGAATCAGCGGCATTTTGCTGGCTGAAAGAATGGCTGCTTCTTGAGAACACAGACATTTTGGATTTAGAAGGTTTTAATAACGTTTTTGGGTGGCATGCATACTTGTGGTATGACAAGGTTAAAGCACATAAAGCATTTAAAAATCATATTGTCAGAAGAGCATTGTTTAATGTCTGGATAAGATATAAAGATTTACTTGAAAATAAAACCCCAAGGTGGTTGTCACCGATGGAAGCAAAGGCCCAGAAAAAGCTCAATATGGAGGCCAAATGGCCGAAATATTGGGAAATTTCGGAACAAGAAGGAGATAAACTGAAATTACAGAGTTTCGAGAAATTAAAAAGTAAAGTGAGAGATTGGCTCCATTATTATCAGATAATGGAGGCCTACAATTTGGATAAAAAAGTTGGCTTCCAGGTGGAAAATACTAAACTGGAAACAGAACTGTTAGAACCCAAAACCAAGATTTTGTCAAAAATGTATAACTTGCTGTTGAAATGGAATACTCAGGATGAAACGGTTAAATCTGTCATGATTAAATGGGCACAAGATGTTGGACATAATATTAATTTTGCTGACTGGGAACAGTTGTGGACCACCGGAATGAAATTTACGGCATGTAATGTCTTAAGAGAAAATATTATGAAAATGATTTACAGGTGGTACATGACCCCAGTCAAGCTCGCAAAAATCTATCTATCATTTGCCCGATAACAAATGTTGGAAATGTAAAGAAATGGAAGGTACATTCTTTCACCTTTGGTGGACGTGCCCAAAGATTAAGGCTTTCTGGGAGATGATATATAATGAACTGAAAAAGGTATTTAAGTATACCTTCCTGAAAAAACCAGAGGCCTTTCTCCTGGCCAATTGGTGCCAAAGAAGGACAGAACTTTTTTTATGTATGCAACGACAGCAGCAAGAATACTTATTGCAAAGTATTAGAAGACGCAAGATTTGCCCACTTTGGGAGAATGGCAGATGAAGCTGATTGACTGTATGGGACTGGCAGAAATGGCTGGCAGAATCCGTGACCAGGGAGAAGAGTCGGCAGAGGAAGATTGGGAAAAATTTAAGGACTATTTACAAAAATATTGCAAAATTAAGGAATGTTGAATGATGTTGGATTGAAATTAAGCGGTTTTCAGCTGTAATGGTAAAAGGAATTTGATAAAATGGTTTTCTTTTATTCAAAGTTATAATAATCTAAGAAAATACGGTGTTTTTTTCTTCTTTTTCTTTTTAAGCTGTAATGCTTTGAGATAAGGATTTGCTGTATGAATAATCTGAATTGGATATACAAGAAGGGGAGGTATGAGGAGGTCGGGGAAAGATGTTATGAGAAAATAAGCTGTGAAATTTATGTGTTTTTGGGTTTTTTTGTTCTTTTTTCTTTTTGTTTGTAAAAATTGGAAACTCTAATAATTTTTTTTTTAAAAAAAGAAAGAAACCTGCAAAAGCATTGCTGTCAACAAAAGCCGCATTTTCAACGGAGAACGCTTTTGTTCTTGACACGGGATGCACACAGCACATGACATCGCACAGAGATCTGTTTTCAACATTTAAGAAGCAAAGCTTCACTGTGAAACAGGCCAATGGCCAGGAGCTGAAAGCGACCGGGTTTGGAACTGTGCATCTTGAAAGTCTGAACTTGACTATAAACAATGTGTATTTGGTTCCTGATGTAAAGTTCAATCTGCTGAGTGTTTCGCAGATCACAAAGAAAGGACTGACTTTGTCCTATGATAGAGAAAGCTGCAAAATCTTCAAAGATGGAGAGCTGTATCTTTCTGCCAGAGAGAAAGATGGGCTGTATTTGTTGACTTTTAATCAAAATGATTGCATAAATTGTAATGCATCTGAATCTAACATGATTTCTTTCGCAGGTGTGTAGAATCATAGAATCATAGAATCATAGAGTTGGAAGAGACCACAAGGGCCATCGAGTCCAACCCCCTGCCAAGCAGGAAACACCATCAGAGCACTCCTGACATATGGTTGTCAAGCCTCTGCTTAAAGACCTCCAAAGTAGGAGACTCCACCACACTCCTTGGCAGCAAATTCCACTGTCGAACAGCTCTTACTGTCAGGAAGTTCTTCCTAATGTTTAGGTGGAATCTTCTTTCTTGTAGTTTGGATCCATTGCTCCGTGTCCGCTTCTCTGGAGCAGCAGAAAACAACCTTTCTCCCTCCTCTATGTGACATCCTTTTATATATTTGAACATGGCTATCATATCACCCCTTAACCTCCTCTTCTCCAGGCTAAACATGCCCAGCTCCCTTAGCCGTTCCTCATAAGGCATCGTTTCCAGGCCTTTGACCATTTTGGTTGCCCTCCTCTGGACACGTTCCAGTTTGTCAGTGTCCTTCTTGAATTGTGGTGCCCAGAACTGGACACAGTACTCCAGGTGTGGTCTGACCAGAGCAGAATACAGTGGCACTATTACTTCCCTTGATCTAGATGCTATACTCCTATTGATGCAGCCCAGAATTGCATTGGCTTTTTTAGCTGCCGCGTCACACTGTTGGCTCACGTCAAGTTTGTGGTCAACCAAGACTCCTAGATCCTTTTCACATGTACTGCTCTCAAGCCAGGTGTCACCCATCTTGTATTTGTGCCTCTCATTTTTTTTCCCAAGTGCAATACTTTACATTTCTCCCTGTTAAAATTCATCTTGTTTGTTTTTGCCCAGTTCTCTAATCTGTCAAGGTCGTTTTGAAATGTGATCCTCTCCTCTGGGGTGTTAGCCACCCCTCCCAGTTTGGTGTCATCTGCAAATTTGATCAGGATGCCCTTGAGTCCATCATCCAAGTCGTTGATAAAGATGTTGAATAAGACCGGGCCCAAGACAGAACCCTGTGGCACCCCACTAGTCACTCTTCTCCAGGATGAAGAGGAACCATTGATGAGCACCCTTTGGGTTCGGTCAGTCAGCCAGTTACAAATCCACTGAGTGGTAGCATAGTCAAGACCGCATTTTACCAGCTTCTTTACAAGAATATCATGGGGCACCTTGTCGAATGCCTTGCTGAAATCAAGGTAGGCTACATCCACTGCGTTCCCTTCATCTACCAGGCTTGTAATTCTGTCAAAAAACGAGATCAGGTTAGTCTGACATGACTTATTTTTCAGAAATCCATGCTGACTATTGGTGATCACAGCATTCCTTTCTAGGTGCTCACAGACTGTTTGCTTAATGATCTGCTCCAGAATCTTCCCTGGTATTGATGTCAGACTGACTGGGCGGTAATTATTTGGGTCCTCTCTTTTCCCCTTTTTGAAAATAGGGACAACATTAGCCCTCCTCCATTCTGCCGGGACTTCGCCTGTTCTCCAGGAATTCTCAAAGATGACTGCCAGTGGTTCTGAGATCACACCTGCTAGTTCTTTTAATACTCTTGGATGCAGTTCATCTGGCCCTGGAGACTTGAATACATCTAAACTAGCCAAGTATTCTTGTACTATCTCCTTAGTTATTCTGGGCTGTGTTTCCTTTGCTGAATCATTTGCTCCAAATTCTTCAGGTCGGGCATTGTTTTCTTTATCGGAGAAGACTGAGGCAAAGAAGGCATTGAGGAGTTCAGCCCTTTCTGTGTCCCCTGTTTGCATTTCACCATCTTCTCCTCTGAGTGACCCCACTGTTTCTTTGTTCTTCCTTTTGCTACGAACATACCCATAAAAGCCTTTTTTGTTGCTTTTAACCTCTCTAGCAAGCCTGAGTTCATTCTGTGCTTTAGCTTTTCTGACTTTGTGTCTACACGTGCTGGCTATTTGTTTGAATTCCTCTTTGGTGGTTTCCCCCCTTTTTCATTTTTTGTACACATCCTTTTTTAATCTTAATTCAGTTAAAAGTTCTTTAGATAGCCACCCTGGTATCTTTTAGGCACCTTCCATGTTTCCGTCTCATTGGTATTGCCTGACCTTGTGCTTTTACTATCTCCCTCTTAACAAACTCCCAGCCATCATGAACTCCCTTTCCTTTTAGTATTGCTGTCCATGAGATCTCACCCAGCACTTCCCTAAGTTTTATGAAGTCGGCTTTCTTAAAGTCAAGAAATTGAGTCCTAGTATGCTTGGCTGCTCCTTTCCGCTGTATCGTAAACTTCAGAAGAGCATGATCACTCGCGCCTAATGATCCATCCACATCTACCCCACTAACCAGGTCATCAACATTGGTTAGGACCAGATCTAAAATGGCTGTTCCTCTTGTTGCTTCTCCCACTTTCTGGACAATGAAGTTGTCTGCAAGGCCAGTGAGGAATCTGTTTGACCTTATGCTCTTGGCTGAGTTTGACGTCCAACAAATATCCGGGTAATTGAAGTCCACCATTACTACTATCTCCCTTCCTTTTGCATGCTTGGCCATCTGTTCCAGGAAGGCATCATCTATGTCCTCCGTTTGGCTTGGGGATCTATAGTAAACTCCCACAATCAGGTCTCTGTTATTCTTCTCTCCCTTAATTTTGACCCAAATGCTCTCACTTTGGCTTTGAGGATCTAAATCTTGGATCTCTTCACACGTATACACATCCCTGACATATAACGCCACTCCTCCTCCTTTCTTGTCTGGTCTGTTTCTCTGAAATAGATTGTATCCCCCCATTATTACATTCCAATCGTGGGACTTATCCCACCAGGTTTCAGTGATGCCTATTATGTCATATTTAGTTTGCTGTACCAAGAGCTCAAGCTCATCTTGTTTATTTCCCATGCTTTGCGCATTAGTGTACAGACATTGAAGTCCATTAATCATTCCCCCGTGTCTCTTATTTAAGGATTTTTTCCTCCCACCACTAGGTCCACGTGCTGTTTGCTCCATTTGGTCTATGACATTTGGATGATCATCTTCATTCATTGATAGTCTCCTACCTTCAGGAGCACTGTCTCCCTCCCCCACATTAGTCAGTTTAAAGCCCTCCTGATGAGGTTTCTGAGATTTTTGGCCAAAACATTTCTCCCAACCGTTGTGAGGTGCAGCCCATCACTTGCCAGAAGTCCATCTTCAAGAAACTGCAGTCCGTGATCTAAGAATCCAAACCGTTCCTGTTTACACCATTTGCGAAGCCAGCTGTTCACTTCCACTATTTTCCCCTCTCTCCCTGGGCCACGTCGTTCAACTGGGAGGACAGACGAGATGACAATTTGTGCATTTAGTTGCTTCAATTTCCTGCCGAGAGCCTCGTAGTCTCTTTTGATCTTCTGGAGGCTATTGCTTGCAGTGTCATTGGTTCCCACATGAACCAAGAGGAAGGGGTATTTGTCAGTGGGTTTTATGATTCCTTGCAGTCGTTCAGTTACATCTTGGATCTTAGCCCCGGGGAGATAGCACAGTTCCCGTGACATCTTGTCAGGCCCACAGATCACTGCTTCTGTTCCCCTCAGTAGGGAATCCCCTATCACCACTACACGCCTCCTCTTGGGTTTGGTCGGGGTTCTTCCGTGAGCTGTCCGTTCCAAGGTCGCCTGCACATTCTCTGAGGACTGACTTTGCTCCTCGTCTTCATATACCTGATCGACTGTAATGAGGGAGAGATCCTCAAATGGAGTCTGCTCTTTGTCTTCCATGCTAGGGGAGAGGACCTCAAAGTGATTGTGTATTTCTAAACAATCAGAGTGAACCCTGGGCCTCCTACTTCTTTGAGTCACGTTTCTCCATATATCTGGCTCCTGTGTTGGTGAACTAGCCTCCTTCTCAGGGGAGTCCCCTGTCTCCTCCTTGGTGGAGACGGTGTGCTCTGTTGCTTCCAAGAAGAGCTCCAGCTCTCTAATTCTTTGGAGCGTAGCTACATGTTCCTCCAGTTGCTGGACTTTGTCTTTTAAAAGGGCAATCAACATGCAATTGCTGCAGGTAAACCTGCCTGCAACCTTTGGCAAGATGGCAAACATTGCGCAGGAATTGCAGGCGACTGCAGCTGTTCCCTCCCCTTCCATCTTGAGATCGTGTCGTTGGGGGTGGCTACAGAGGTCCTCCATCATAAAAAGCTTGAAGACAGGACAAATAACTCCCCCCCCCAAAAAAAAAACGTCCAGAAGACGACGCAAGTAATCAAAGCTTTTCAGCGAGTGTATGCTGATGTGATTGGTCCTCTAGCACCATCTAGAGGCAATGCAAGATATTATCTTGTGTGTGTGGATTATTTCTCTCATTATGTGTGGGTATATATATTGCAGAAACCACAAGAAGCCTTAGAAAGGTTTAAAAAATTTTGTGACAAGGTTAAGAATGTTCATAATGCTAACATTGATTGTCTTTTCACAGATGAAAAGCCAGTTTTTCTTTTACAGGATTTTCAGGATTTCCTGGATAAGAAAGGGATAAGGCACAAGACACAAGACTGCTGTTTCTGCAGAAGCATGGAACAGAAGTGTCTGTGTGCAAGTGAACAAAGAATTGTAAAATGGCATGAAGGCACAATTGCTGAGTTCACATTTGCCACATGAGTATTGGGCGGAGTCGATATTGTGTTATTGTTAGTCTTGATTGAGAAAGGTTTCAAAAGATTTGGGAAGTTCTCCTTTTGAGAAGCTGTTCCGTAGAAAACCTTGTGTTGCCCATTTTAAGGTTTTTGGGTCTCATGTGAAGACAGAAGCTAGAGGCATTTTTGTGGGTTATGAAAAGGGTCTCTACAGAGTAATTTTGTCTGAATCTGGTCAGGTGATTCTCAGAAAATTTCTAGAGAGTGCTCCTGAACAGGAGAGAGTAATTGTTCACACATTTCCCACTGAGGACAATTCAGATGTTGACGATGATTTTACTGATTACAGTGGTACTCAGAGTGACAGTGATAGCTCAAAGAGCTCAGTTGACACAGTCATTGAGAGGAAATCTCACACAATGGCTAGACCTTCACAAATGAAGGATGAACCACTGTTTACTATTGGAACTGGTTCTCCAAAGAGTCCTGAGACTGAACCAGTGAGCAAAGAGGATCAGCACCTCATACGTAGGTCTGAGAGAGCTACAAAGGGTGTACCACCCAAGAGATATTCAAAAGAGTTTGCTAACTTAGCTGTTGCATGTGTTACTATTGTTGACAAGTCAAGACAGGTTGAAGCTGTGTCTAAGTCAGAGACAAAGACACAACAGGGAGTTGCTAAGTGTAACACTACATTCCCTAGCCAAGGTAATGCAGATGCACTCATTCCTTGGAAGTCAGACTACCAGAGAGGTACACTGGGGAAACCAGTGGCGGGTAGTTCCAAGGGTGGAACTGAAACAACAGGGGAGTGTTATATGTATAACAACTGTTTGTTTTCTTCTCTGGATCACGCTTTGCTCGCAGCGCACATTGATTCATATGGGGGAGTATGTTACGATATAGAAGCAATGCGGCCGCGAGCTGGTAGCTTGAAAGCAAAACATAATGGGAATGTTGGGACTGTTCCATGGGAAACAGAGGGACAGTCAATTCACAGTGCAGAGGGCGCCGGAATTAGCTGAGAGTGTAATATGAGCTGTACAGGAAGTACAGGTGGAGTTTGTCTCTCGGCTGTTGGAGTTTGAAGAGAGCAGTCGTGTTTTTCTGTAACGCTGCAAAGACAGAAATAAAGGCATGTAAATACGTTTCTGTCTATCTCTTTCCCCTGCCGGGGGGGGGGCAGGAAAGAGGGGTGTTGTAATGGGATGATTAGCTGCTTGTGCGTAAAATCGTGCTCCCTCAGAGTTTGTGCGACTCCACAAACCTCTGTGTGTGACAGAGCTCCACAAACATGTCTGCTCTTAGTCACTCGTAGAGTCTGACAGTGGCTGTCTGCGGAAGCGTTTCCAGCAAAGAAGCTCCTTAACGGAAACGCGTCTCCTGGACTCACGGCGTGACAGTTTCCGGCGAGGTGTGGGTCTCCCTATGGGAGACTCCGATACCTCCCCACTGTTCTCGCTGGAAGCGTCTCTGAGCCCTCCCTCCTGCTCGCATTCCCTCGGAGATCCACTTCTCCCCCTGCTGGTTCCTGCCTCAGCTGTTGAGTCTCTTTCTTCCTCCCTGAGACCCTCCACCGCCTGATGCTCCGATGGCAGTTCCCTGACATCCACCTCCCCTCCAGGGCCCCCCTCACCCCCTCCCATTTCCTCTTCCCTGGGAGGTGAAGGGTTAAAACCCCGAAAAGAATCTTCTTCATCTTCAGACGTCTCGAACAATTCCCTCCATCGATCGCCGTCCTGGCTAGCTGAATCCTCCTCCTCTTCGGAATCTGTGTACCCCTCCAACTCCTCTTCCTCGTCGGTGGTGGCAAAGTATTCCCTTCGGAACCTCGCTACAGGCTGAGGTTTGCGTGGGAACCTCTGATGAAAAGTTTCTATTAAAAATTCGTCATTGACATCCTCTGCCCTAACCCAGGTGTTTTCCGACTCCGGTTCCCCTTCCCACATTACCAAATACTCAACTTGATCTCCCTTCCACCTGGAATCGAGGATCTCCGCTACATGGTAGCTGTGTTCCTTCTCCTCCATTGCTGGTCCCCTAGTGACCCTCCCTTCACTGTCCCCTTTATACGGTGACAGCAATGACCTGTGGAAAACTGGGTGCAGCTTCATGTGGTTCGGTAACCGGAGTCTGAAAGCCACTGGGTTGACCTGCTGCATGACTTCAAATGGTCCCAGCCTTTTGGGTCTTAACTTCTTACAACCCCCCTTAGATCCAGCTTTGTAAAAATCTTTCCCTTCCTCACCCTGGTCAAAATATCATCAATCCTGGGCATAGGGAAAGTCACTGGTTCAGTCACTGCATTTAACCTCCTAAAATCACATACAAGTCTCGGCTTGTCCGTGTGCTTTTTATCCACAAAAAACACTGGGCTACCCCCCGCTGCTTTGGACTCTCTGATGAAGCCCCTCTTCAGGTTCTTGTCAATAAATTCTCGCAACTCCTGCATTTCTCTGTCTGACATGGCATACAACTTGCCCACAGGAAGCTGTGCTCCAGGGAGTAAATTGATCTGGCAATCAAAGGGCCTATGAGGGGGTAGTTGGTCAGCTTCCTTCTCGCTGAACACGTCGCTGAGATCTGCATACTGTGGTGGTACCTTCACCTTCTCCATTACTTCAGTCCCTGCTAGGGTGGCTTGGGCCCCTGCTGAACCCTTTTCCCCTTTGCAGTGTTCTAGGCAATGTGCTGAACCAAAGGAAACCACTCTTTGATGCCAGCCCACCAGCGGATCATGTAGCGCTAGCCAGCTCATTCCCAAAATAATGGGAGCGCCTCCCAAGGTGGCCACATTAAACGCTATCAGTTCTGTGTGCCTTGCCACCCTCATTATCATTGGGACGGTCTGCAAGCTGACTCCTCCTCCCAACAACTCCCTGCCATCGATCGTGGTCACCTGCAGGGGGTTGCTTAAAGGGATAGTCTGTATCTGGTGTTCAGCAGCAAACTCCTTGCTCATAAAATTGCAGGAGCTGCCTGAGTCCAACAGCGCCTTTATTTTTAGGGGGTGTCCATTTTGCAGCTCTAGCGACACATCAATAACTAGAGCAGGTTGAGGAGCTTCTGGCACGGGCACTTTCACTGCTCTTTGGCCTGGCTGCAGTGCCCTGACTGTGGCAACCAGGCGTTGGCTTTTACCTGCTCCGTTTCTCCCTGCTCTCCTCCCTCAACAGCTCCCACCATCCCTTGCCATTCCTTCCTCTGGGGGCAGACTCTGGCAAAGTGGCCTGGCTGTTGGCAGAGATAGCATTTCCGGGCGCCTTTTCCCTCCTTCTTAACCCCCTCACTGGGTTTAGAAAATGCGCGCGCGCGCGCTGTTCCGATTTCCATCGGCTCTGCCGGCGGGAAAGCTGGCTCAGGAATGTCTGGAATGCGGAACTCCTTCCAACGTTCCCCTCTCCCTTCCCGCCTCTCCAAGGCTCTTGCCTCCTGACGCGCTCCTATGGTCAGCGCAGATTTGGTCAGCTGATCCATAGACACCGCCCTGGGGCTCCGGGACAGCTCGTCTTTCACAGCCGAAGAAAGACCTTCTTCAAATAGCATCTGAATGGGTGCCGCCGATAAATCCCAACCCAGTCTGTGAATCAGCATGGTAAACTCAGTCCAGTACTCACGGACAGATCGGCTTCCCTGCTTGCAAGCCATTAGCTGTCTGCGCACCACCCCTTCCTCAATATCGCTGGAAAACATGATATCCATTGCTCTAAAGAACTTCATCGTGTCCTTTAGGACGTCATTGTGCGTCGCCATTAGGGGTCGAACCCAGTCCCGCGCCCCTTTCTCAAGATGCCCAATTACGAAAGCAACTCGCGATTCCTCATCAGGGAACTCATCGAACTGCACATTAAGGGCATATTGCATCTCTGTCCTAAAGGCATGGTAGTCCTTGGGGTCCCCCCCAAACTTCTGCACCAATCCTGGTACCTTTCTGGGGAACTGAGTGGCTCTCCCCTTCTTGTCTGCATCCTGAGCCCTTCTCTCCTCCAGCCTCGCCGTCTGCAGCGCAAGTTGGACTTCCAACGCTCGGTACCTTTCTTCCAAGCTTGGACCAGCTCCAACTCCTGCTCCTCCGCTTCCGGTTGGTTCGCTCATGATGCTTTCTCCTGCACAGGCAGCGTACAGAGACTGTCAGACTGCTGTAATGGGATGATTAGCTGCTTGTGCGTAAAATCGTGCTCCCTCAGAGTTTGTGCGACTCCACAAACCTCTGTGTGTGACAGAGCTCCACAAACATGTCTGCTCTTAGTCACTCGTAGAGTCTGACAGTGGCTGTCTGCGGAAGCGTTTCCAGCAAAGAAGCTCCTTAACGGAAACGCGTCTCCTGGACTCACGGCGTGACAGTTTCCGGCGAGGTGTGGGTCTCCCTATGGGAGACTCCGATACCTCCCCACTGTTCTCGCTGGAAGCGTCTCTGAGCCCTCCCTCCTGCTCGCATTCCCTCGGAGATCCACTTCTCCCCCTGCTGGTTCCTGCCTCAGCTGTTGAGTCTCTTTCTTCCTCCCTGAGACCCTCCACCGCCTGATGCTCCGATGGCAGTTCCCTGACAGGTGTGTTCTTCTCACGCTGAGAAGGATCGCCTATCGCGACCTAGCAATGCAGACAGGGAGGTCATCAGGAGATCAAGCCAGGTGCCTGGAGAGTTGCCAGTTTGTCCTGATAAAGGCTTGATTCCCAACAGTATCCACAGGTTTATCCACATGCTCGACAGTGGGGAGCACCAAGTGAGGGGTGTCACCTCCTATCTGCTCTTGGCTTGCAGTTATATCTTGTACGCCTGCCCCAAATGAGTACTACGTGGAGAAGATACACCCACTTGAAGAGTCGAATGCACCAGCGTACACTATGGGCCTTCGAACGCACTACTGGGTGAGCAGCCCAAACCCAGCACCCAACCAATACACCCTTCCACAGACACTGCGTCCAAAGCTGCCTGTCAAACCTGCAGCTCCCTGCCTCTCAATGGCATCCAGTGCCTCTGTGTGGGGCTATGCTAAAGACCTGGTGAGAGGGCCTGGCCCGGCAATGAATACCATACCTGAACCAGATGTTTACCTGTGCCACCAGCCATCCTACAGCATCTCCCAAAGGTTTGCTTCCTCCAGCAAGAACTATACACCAGGACCCCCTGACTACAATGCGGAGCTGGTCACCACCGACAAACCCAGAGCCCCACAGTTCAGTCTTGGGATTCGTCACTCTGAGTATTCTCATGGCACACCTCCAGTTTGTTTACTCAAAGAGTGAGGGTGGACTCACAGGCCACAGAGGTGACTTGCCCCTTTGGGTAGACCCACCTCCAAATAATTCCATTGTGACACAGTGTCAGGAAGCAGGTGTAAATAGCTTGTTTCAGAGGGAGAGATTCTGATGAACTTTGAACACGTTTGGGCTATGCCAGGGTCAGGTAATTGGGGAGGGGGACTAGATAGCCCTCCTTGGTGAGACAGGGGGTCTGCCTTGGTTCTTGGCAAAATCCTTTCTCTATCCTTCCTCCTTCCAGTGTGCATTACTAGTGAAGTGTTTCTCACCCCACCACTTAATTCGCTTTCTGTTACAGAAGATTATTGGGAAGAAAGCTAAGATGCTCTTTTTGCTCATATAAGAAATAGTTTTATAATTTTATAAGTATTACCTTTTTTTTTTACAAAGCTCCATAAATATTTATTTTCCTTGCTACTATTCTATTTACACTGAGAATGAAATGCAAAATGAGAGAGCTGTTTTTAATATTGTGTTTTACCAGTGTATATTGAAGAGCCTTCCAAAGAGTGAATTTATAGGGCAGTCTATGTAACTTGTTTACATGTTACTTGCTTTGCGTAAGTAAGTAAATAAATAAATCCAATTTAGATCGCAGTTTTGGATTTTGTCAGCTTGGGATGACTAATGTACCTTCTAACATGCCTATCATCAAACCACATTCATTATGCTCTCAATTGATAAATGTAGGCTACATTGATTATGTTTATGAGCTCTGTGCATCCCTTCCCCCTCCATACCCAGGTGATTCAATGTATGAAAGGGAGAGTGAGACTGGGCTGCTTGGGTATCGTTTTCTATCCTAACCTCTTATTTGTTGCATGCAGCACCATTTCTGTTCTGCTACAGTTTGTCTCCTGCCAGCAAATATGTTATTTGTCTTGTCTGCTGGTGGTGAAATTATGGCACTTCACATCAGTCTCAAGGTTGAGGGTGCCTCTTGCCCACAACACATACACAGAATTTCCTCTAAGAGAAATGCTGGTTCTTAGCTCTCTCCTCCTAATCTAGATGAGCACCACAAGCCAAAAACCACTTTCTTGGGAAGAAGACTCACTGAACTCACTCACTTCACAATAAGAATGCGTAAGAACCAGGCTCTAAACTGCCTTTTTTCAATGTATTATTTATCCTGTAACAGGAATGTTTTCCCACTATTCTATTCTTCTATAAACCAGATGGGAACTAAGCTGCTCTTGCTCCATGTATCATTTTTACAGCACTTCCAGCCAACTGTATCCAACCTCTTTGCAAGTGCATGAGTGAAATATTATTATTAATAATTCAATTTTTTAATAATCTTTTAGCAAAAGATTTCAGGGTGGTGTACAACATTAGGAACACATTACAAAACATCAATGAGCAGGGCAGCAGTTGAAGAAGGAGCAAAAAGGGTTTTCTTGTGTGTGTGTGTGTGTGTGTGTGTGTGTGTTCTTTGTGGCTGATTAGCTGTTCTCCCTTTGCAAAGGTCAGAGGGGGCAGGGTTTCTGTTGAGGCAGGGGATTAGCTGTGGGAGGAGCTTATCAGACCTAGCAGGGCAGCAGTTGAAGAAGGAGCAAAAAGGGTTTTCTTGTGTGTGTGTGTTTCTTTGTGGCTGATTAGCTGTTCTCCCTGTGCAAAGGTCAGAGGGGGCAGGGTTTCTGTTGAGGAAGGTGATTAGCTGTGGGAGGAGCTTATCAGACCTAGCAGGGCAGCAGTTGAAGAAGTAGCAAAAAGGGTTTTCTTGTGTGTGTGTGATTCTTTGTGGCTGATTAGCTGTTCTCCCTATGCAAAGGTCAGAGGGGACAGGGTTTCTGTTGAGGCAGGTGATTAGCTGTGGGAAGAGCTTATCAGAGCTTGCAGGGCAGCAGCGCGCGCAGTTTGATCCATCGTGTAGATTTAGGGGAGCTAGTCTCAAACGTTTGTTGGGGGAGACCTAGGGTTTTTTTGTGGGAGGAATTATTTGTCCTGTCTTCACGCTTTTTATGATGGAGGACCGCTGTAGCCACCCCCAATGACACATTCTCAAGATGGAGGGTGAGGGAACAGCTGCAGTCGCCTGCGGTTCCTGCGCAATGTTTGCCATCTTGCCAAAGGTTGCAGGCAGGTTTACCTGCAGCAATTGCATGTTGATTGCCCTCTTAAAAGACAAAGTCCAGCAACTGGAGGAACGTGTAGCTACGCTCCAAAGAATTAGAGAGCTGGAGCTCTTCTTGGAAGCAACAGAGCACACCGTCTCCACCAAGGAGGAGACAGGGGACTCCCCTGAGAAGGAGGCTAGTTCACCAACACAGGAGCCAGATATATGGAGAAACGTGACTCAAAGAAGTAGGAGGCCCAGGGTTCGCTCTGATTGTTTAGAAATACACAATCGCTTTGAGGTCCTCTCCCCTAGCATGGAAGACGAAGAGCAGACTCCATTTGAGGATCTCTCCCTCATTACAGTCGATCAGGTATATGAAGACGAGCAGCAAAGTCAGTCCTCAGGGAATGTGCAGGCGACCTTGGAACGGACAGCTCACGGAAGAACCCCGACCAACCCCAAGAGGAGGCGTGTAGTGGTGATAGGGGATTCCCTACTGAGGGGAACAGAAGCAGTGATCTGTGGGCCTGACAAGATGTCTCGGGAAGTGTGCTGTCTCCCCGGGGCTAAGATTCAAGATGTAACTGAACGACTGCAAGGAATCATAAAACCCACTGACAAATACCCCTTCCTCTTGGTTCATGTGGGAACCAATGACACTGCAAGCAATAGCCTCCAGAAGATCAAAAGAGACTACGAGGCCCTCGGCAGGAAATTGAAGCAACTAAATGCACAAATTGTCATCTCATCTGTCCTCCCAGTTGAACGACGTGGCCCAGGGAGAGAGGGGAAAATAGTGGAAGTGAACAGCTGGCTTCGCAAATGGTGTAAACAGGAACGGTTTGGATTCTTAGATCACGGACTGCAGTTTCTTGAAGATGGACTTCTGGCAAGTGATGGGCTGCACCTCACAACGGTTGGGAGAAATGTTTTTGCCAAGAATCTCAGAAACCTCATCAGGAGGGCTTTAAACTGACTAATGTGGGGGAGGGAGACAGTGCTCCTGAAGGTAGGAGTCCATCAATTGATGAAGATGATCATCCAAATGTCATAGACCAAATGGAGCAAACAGCACGCAGACCTAGTGGTGGGAGGAAAAAATCCTTAAATAAGAGACACGGGGGAATGATTAATGGACTTCAATGTCTGTACACTAATTTGCAAGGCATGGGAAATAAACAAGATGAGCTTGAGCTCTTGGTACAACAAACTAAATATGACATAATAGGCATCACTGAAACCTGGTGGGATAAGTCCCACGATTGGAATGTAATAATGGGGGGATACAATCTATTTCAGAGAAACAGACCAGACAAGAAAGGAGGAGGAGTGGCGTTATATGTCAGGGATGTGTATACCTGTGAAGAGATCCAAGATTTAGAACCTCAATGTCAAAGTGAGAGCATTTGGGTCAAAATTAAGGGAGAGAAGAATAACAGTGACCTCATTGTGGGAGTTTACTATAGATCCCCAAGCCAAACGGAGGACATAGATGATGCCTTCCTGGAACAGATGGCCAAGCATGCAACAGGAAGGGAGTTAGTAGTAATGGGGGACTTCAATTACCCACATATTTGTTGGATGTCAAACTCAGCCAAGAGCATACGGTCAAACAGATTCCTCACTGGCCTTGCAGACAACTTCATTGTCCAGAAAGTGGGAGAAGCAACAAGAGGAACAGCCATTTTAGATCTGGTCCTAACCAATATTGATGACCTGGTTAGTGGGGTAGAAGTGGAAGGATCATTAGGCGCGAGTGATCATGCTCTTCTGAAGTTTACTATACAGCGGAAAGGAGCAGCCAAGCATACTAGGACTCAATTTCTTGACTTTAAGAAAGCCGACTTCATAAAACTTAGGGAAGTGCTGGGTGAGATCCCATGGACAGTAATACTAAAAGGAAAGGGAGTTCATGATGGCTGGGAGTTTGTTAAGAGGGAGATACTAAAAGCACAACGTCAGGCAATACCAATGAGACGGAAACATGGAAGGTGCCTAAAGAAGCCAGGGTGGCTATCTAAAGAACTTTTAACTGAATTAAGATTAAAAAGCATGTGTACAAAAAATGGAAAAGGGGGGAAACCACCAAAGAGGAATTCAAACAAATAGCCAGCACGTGTAGACACAAAGTCAGAAAAGCTAAAGCACAGAATGAACTCAGGCTTGCTAGAGAGGTTAAAAGCAACAAAAAAGGCTTTTATGGGTATGTTCGTAGCAAAAGGAAGAACAAAGAAACAGTGGGGTCACTCAGAGGAGAAGATGGTGAAATGCAAACAGGGGACACAGAAAGGGCTGAACTACAAACGGCGGCAACAGAATGCCCCTCGGTGGGTGACGATTGTCGGGGCTTCAGCGGTGGCATCATCAACGGGCAGTTGTTGATGGGCTTGGGCAAGGTTCAGCTTAGCAAAGACCTTACCCTCATCCAAGGAACGCAGCAGGTGTTGAACAATAGGAACCGGGTAAGCGTGCTGCTGAAGTGCCTTGTTGATTGTGCACTTGTAGTCGGCGCAGATTCTCACCAACCCATCCGGCTTGACAGGCGTGATGATGGGGGTTTCCCACTTGGCGTGGTCAACTGGCTCCAAAACTCTTTGGGCGATCAGCTTGTCCAATTGTTCATCCACCTTAGCCTTGAGAGCAAAGGGAACCCGGCGTGGCTTTAGCTTGATGGGGGCGACTTGTGGATCAAGGCTAAAGGAGATGGGCGTACCTGTATATTGCCCCAAGTGCCGTCAAAAACCTCAGCAAAGTCTTTGACCAGATCCTCAGTCTCTGCGTTAGAGATGCAGTTGATGCTGGTGACTTCCATCAAACCAGTCTAGCCCTAGGAGGCTTGGCCGCTGACCTTCGACCACCACCAGTCAGAGCAGGCCTGAAAAATCCTTGAAGGTGATCTGGAACCGGCCAACGCCTACCACGGGAATGTTGTTTCCCTGGTAGTCTCTCAGGTGTACACGGTGAGAGTCGAGTTGCCTTTTAGACACTCTGGGTACCAGTCTTTTGATGGTGCTCCAAGACACGATGGACAGGGCAGACCCAGTGTCAATCTCCATGTCACATGGAGCTCCTTCAATGAGCACCGTGACGTTTAGCTTGCGTCGCGTAGGCGAGTCGGTTTGGCCAATAGTGGTTCCAGACGGGCAGTGGCAGTTGGTGAGAGCGAAACAGCTTTCCTTGGCGGACTGGAGTGAAGACTTGGACTTGTGAGGCAGTGAAGGGGGGGTGCCGGACGGAGCCAATCGGCAGACCTTAGCAATGTGGCCCCTTCTGGAACACTTCCGACAGATGGCATCTCTGAATCGACACTTGGCACGGGAATGGTTGCCTCTGCAGCCGGCATATTCCGATTGACCTTTGGACTTCTGTTGGAACTTCCTGCGCTCCCGCTTTATCTGGTGCACGTCATCGTCTTCACTGGAGGATGCCTCATCACTGCTGGCCTCTTCATGATGCACTGGAACTGGCTTCCTAGCAAGACGTGGGCTGCTGGCTTGAGGATCAGCAGCTTCCGAGGCCACGGCCTCCTCAATGGCTTTCTGCAGCGTGAGGTCTGGTTTGGCGAGGAGACACCGTTGCAGACAGATGTCCCGGACCTCGCAGGCGAATCGATCCATCAGGGCATCGTCTAAGTCTCAGAACTTGCAGTGCATTGCAGCCTGTCGCAGGGTGGTGGTGTAGTTGTTGATTGACTCCCCCGCTGCCTGGTTCCGGTGGTAAAACGCATGGCGGGCAGCAATCTTGGATGGCTTTGGCGCGTAGTGGTTGCGGAGCTTCTCTTGAATCGTGTCCCACGGAGCTGCCTGGACTGCTTCAGGTGCAAGCTGCTTCAGGTGCAAGCAATGCTCAGGCCATCTCAAACACCTCAGGCCCACAGAGGATTCTTCTTTCTATGTAGATGGAACCCAAAACAACCTGTTTTGCTTTGTTTAGCCTTATTACACTTCGCTTTGCTATTTGTGGGTGAATGAACAATTTGTTCAGGACCTGAGACAGTGGTGGGCAACCCAAATTCCCTTCTAAATTCCCTTCCTGGCAGGAACTACATGGTACAGCGCTGCAGATCTATGCTCTGCATTCTTCAGTCTCCCTCTAGCCCCTGAGAGTCAATTCCTCTTCGCCTTCACCTGGGGACCTAGTTAACTAACCTGGACCAGACTACCCCAGGGTTATGCGGAATCACCCGCTATATTTTCTGCAATATTACACCAGGATTTACAGGATGTACATCTGTCTGGTCTACCTATCTGCTCTATGTAGACAACATTTTAATATGTTCTACCAGCGAGGAGGCGTGTAAATTATTATATTTTTTTTAATAATATTTTTTATTGCATTTTTTCCCAGATAAAGACACAGTCAGATATACAAAGAAACAAGAACAAAGAGAAAAGAAAAAAGAAAAATTCGTCATTTCAGAACTTTTTTCAATCTTCTACCGGACTTCCCCACATCTCCCTCACCATGCATTCTTAACAATAAAAATATCAGCAAATTATAACCTTGTTTCATGCGTTCCTTTTGTACTTTCAGATAGTTGCTTTTTGTGTTTAAATTCCTTATTATCAATTTACTCTAAAAACAAATGTTATTTTAAACATTAGTCCTTTCATTAATATAATTTAGTTTCATAAACTGTCCAATCTCGTTGCTGGAGCTAGCCTTTCAAAATCATGCGAAATCTTATAATTCATATAACTTATAAAGTTTTTGCAGATAGTCCTTAAATTTTTGCCAATCCTCCTCCATTGCTTCTTCTCCCAAATCTCGGATCCTGGCAGTCATCTCAGCCAGCTCCATATAGTCCATCAATTGCGTTTGCCACTCTTCCAGTGTGGGCAAATCTTGAGTCTTCCAATATTTGGCGATAAGAATTCTTGCTGCTGTGGTTGCATACATAAAAAATGTTCTATCGTTCTTTAACACCTTTTGGCCGACAATGCCCAGGAGGAAGGCCTCTGGTTTCTTAGGAAAGGTGTACTTAAACACCTTTTTTAACTCATTGTAGATCATTTCCCAGAAGGCCTTCACTTTTGGACAAGTCCATCAAAGGTGAAAAAATGTCCCTTCAGCCTCCTTGCATTTCCAGCATTTATTATCAGACAAATGGTATATCTTAGCAAGCTTGACTGGGGTCATGTACCACCTGTATATCATTTTCATAATGTTTTCTTTCAAGGCATTACATGCCGTAAACTTCATACCGGTGGTCCATAACCTTTCCCAGTCTTCAAACATAATGTTGTACCCAATGTCTTGAGCCCATTTTATCATGGCTGATTTAACTGTCTCATCCTGAGTGTTCCATTTAAGCAGCAAGTTATACATTCTCGATAATACCTTGGTCCTTGGTTCTAACAGTTCTGTCTCTAGTTTCGATTTTTCCACCTGGAATCCTATTTTTTTATCCAACTTAAAAACCTCTTGAATTTGAGCATAATGGAACCAATCTTGCACCTTATTCTTTATTTTTTCATTGCTCTGCAACCTCCAATTATCTCCAATTTTTTCTACTATTTCCCAATATTTCAGCCAACCGGCCTCCATATTGGGTTTTTTTCGGGCCTTAGCCTCCACTGGTGATAGCCACCTCGGGGTCTTACTTTCTAGTAAGTCTTTATATTTTGTCCAGACCATAAATATTGCTTTTCTGACAATATGGTTTTTGAACATTTTATGGGTTTTTACCTTGTCATACCACAAATACGCATGCCATCCTAACGAGTTATTAAAACCTTCCAGATCTAGGACATCAGTGTTCTCTAAAAGCAACCAATCTTTCATCCAGCAGAAGGCTGCAGCTTCATAATATAACCTTAAGTCTGGCAGGGCAAACCCCCCTCTTTCTTTTGCATCAGTTAGTATTTTAAATTTTATTCGGGGCTTTTTGCCCTGCCAAACAAACTTTGAGATATCCTTCTGCCACTTTCCAAAACATTCCACTCTGTCCAAGATCTGTAGGGTTTGAAACAAAAACAACATCTTTGGCAATACGTTCATCTTTATAGCTGCGATTCGGCCCAACAAGGAAAGTTTCAGTCTTGACCAAGTTTCTAGGTCTTTTTTAACTTCTGACCAACATTTTTCATAGTTATCTTTAAATAAATTCAAATTTTTGGAAGTCAAGTTAAGCCCCAGGTATTTCACTTTTTTAACCACATTTAACTCTGTTTCCCTCTGAAACCCATCTGTTTCTGAAGATGTCAAGTTTTCCCCCAAAACTTTGGTTTTTTGTTTATTCAACTTAAATCCCGCCACCCGACCAAACTCCTGAATCAGTTCTAAAACTCTTTTTGTACTAGATTCTGGCTCCTGTAATGTTAAAACCAAATCATCTGCAAAAGCTTTCAGTTTATATTGTTTCGCTCCGACCCGTACTCCTTGTACCAGCCGGTCCTCCCTAATCATATTCAAGAGCACCTCCAGGACTGAGATAAATAATAGGGGGGAGAGAGGGCACCCCTGCCGTGTTCCTTTTTCAATTTGGAACTCTTCTGTCACCACATTGTTCACTATTAACTTAGCTTTTTGTTCTGAATAAATTGCTTCTAAACCATTTTCAAACCCCCGTCCCACTCCCATCCCTTCCAAGTTTTTCTTCATAAACTTCCAGGAAATGTTGTCAAAGGCCTTCTCCGCATCAATAAAAATTAACACTGCTTTAGTGTTGATGTTAGTTTGTAAAAGTTCCAAAATGTCAATAATATTCCTAGTGTTGTCAAACAAATGTCTGCCGGGGAGAAAGCCTGCCTGGTCCTTGTGAATTACTTCATTTAATACCTTTTTAAATCTACTCGCCAAAATGTCTGCAAATATTTTGTAATCCACATTTAGGAGTGAGATGGGACGGTAGTTCTTAAGCTGATTCTTTTCAGTTTCCACTTTAGGTATCAATGTAATGAAAGCTTCTTTCCACGTTTCCGGTGACCTCCCTCCCTCCATGATCTGATTACAAACCTCCATTAGTGGTTGTGTCAAATAATTTTTTAATATCTTATAATACTTGGAGGTAAGTCCATCTGGGCCTGGAGATTTGCCCAGCTGCATATTCTGAATGGCATCCTCAATTTCCTGTTGTGTTATTCTATAGTTCAAGATTGATCTCTTCTCCTGAGATAGTTTTGGTAGGCCATTTGCTTTTAAAAATTGATCCATCTCAAACACTTCCTCGGGTCCTTGCGTGTACAGTTTTTTAAAATATTTCTGGAAACACTTTCTAATTTCATCTGGTTTCTGAATGTTTTTCCCTTCAACCTCTAGATTGGTAACATAGTTCAATTTTTGTCTCTTTTTCAACTGCCATGCTAGCAGTTTCCCACATTTATTTGCCGATTCAAAAGATCTTTGTTTCATTTGTTTAATTTTCCATTCCACTTCTTGATTTGTCAATTTCTGGTGGTGGTGGAATTTAATTTCTCTTAGAATCTCTTTTGATTTTGGTTTTAATCTCAATTTTTTCTCTCCGTCTCTTATCTTCTCTAATATCTTATCCTTTTTTCCATTCCAGAGTTTTTTCTTGATCGTATTCTGTTGTATCAGAAACCCTCTCATTACAGCTTTACTTGCGTCCCAGATTGTTCTCTTTTCCACCGAGGTGTTCAAATTGATTTCAAAATAGTCCTTTAAAGTTTTTTTGGGCCTTCTTTACAATCTCTTGATCTCTTAGTAGGTTGTCATTCATTTTCCATCTGAAGGAACCGGCTGGAGTAAGTCTCAATTCCATTTTCAAAGCGTTATGGTCGGAGCAAGTCTTTGGGCAGATTTCCACTCTTCTAGTCTTAGGAGCCAGCCCTCTAGTTGTCCAAATTTGGTCGATTCTTGTCCATGACAGGTGGGCCTCAGAAAAGAAGGTTCCTTCTTTACCTAAGGGGTTTCTTGTCCTCCAGATATCAATCAAATCCATATTGTCGGTTAGTTCAAAAAAAGTTTTTGGTAGTCTGCCTTCCTTGGTTAAGTTTTGGTTTTGTGACTTATCCATATAGGTAGAAACCACCCCGTTCATATCTCCCATCATAATGATGTTGGAATAATCCAGATAGTCCAGCAATGTCTCATGTAGCTTCTTGTAAAGTTCCGATTTCCCCTCATTTGGTGCATAAATTCCTAATATCAAAACTTTTTCTCCTTGAGTTTGTATCTCAATTGCCAAAATTCTTCCTTGTTCATCTTTAAACAAAAATTTCGGTGACAAGTTCTCCTTAGCATAGATCACCACGCCTCTCTTTTTAACTCTATCTGATGAAATAAATTCTTGGCCTAGTCTTTTGTTGATTAACACTTTCCTGTGGAGTCTAGTCACATGTGTTTCCTGCAGACAAATAATATCCAAGTGTTCTTTTTTCAAGATATGAAAGATCCTTCTTCTTTTTTCCGGGGAATTTGCTCCATGAATATTCCAACTATACAGCTGCAGAGACATCCTGAATCAATCTGTTGTTTCTCTTTATGGGGTGTCCTTCTTTCCGTCCGAACCCGGGGGTGTGGGAGTTGGTACTATACCAGGCTGTGACGGTGGCCAAGGAATTGCTGCTCCCTTCTGCAAGTCCTCTCCGTAGTCGTGCAGGAACTTCTTGTTGTCTTCTATTGTTTTAATTTTAACTTTCTTTCCTTTATAGTTAAAGGATAGGCCTTGGGGAAACTCCCACCTGTAAGGGATCGCGTTGCCTCTCAGGAGTCTTTACCGGTGGTAAAACGCATGGCGGGCAGCAATCTTGGATCGCTTTGGCGCGTAGTGGTTGCGGAGCTTCTCTTGAATCGTGTCCCACGGAGCTGCCTGGACTGCTTCAGGTGCAAGCTGCTTCAGGTGCAAGCAATGCTCAGGCCATCTCAAACACCTCAGGCCCACAGAGGATTCTTCTTTCTATGTAGATGGAACCCAAAACAACCTGTTTTGCTTTGTTTAGCCTTATTACACTTCGCTTTGCTATTTGTGGGTGAATGAACAATTTGTTCAGGACCTGAGACAGTGGTGGGCAACCCAAATTCCCTTCTAAATTCCCTTCCTGGCAGGAACTACATGGTACAGCGCTGCAGATCTATGCTCTGCATTCTTCAGTCTCCCTCTAGCCCCTGAGAGTCAATTCCTCTTCGCCTTCACCTGGGGACCTAGTTAACTAACCTGGACCAGACTACCCCAGGGTTATGCGGAATCACCCGCTATATTTTCTGCAATATTACACCAGGATTTACAGGATGTACATCTGTCTGGTCTACCTATCTGCTCTATGTAGACAACATTTTAATATGTTCTACCAGCGAGGAGGCGTGTAAATTAGACACAAAACACCTCCTTCTCGAGCTAGCATATAAAGGACACAAGGTGTCCCCTAAGAAGCTGCAATACTGCAAGCAGGAAGTAAAATACCTCGGACATATCCTGGGGATAGGCACCCAAAGCCTAGGAACTGACAGAATAGAGGCAGTCACCAAAATCCCCCTCCCCAAAACAAAGAGACAATTGCCAGGCTTCCTTGGTATGGCAGGCTTCTGCCAAGCTTGGATTGCCGGCTACAGCGAAATAACTAAACCCCAGTCCACTATGACCCGCCAAGATCATCCTGATGAACTGGTTTGGGGAGAGGAAGCCTATAACACCTTTGAAAGCCTTAAGAGGGAATTACGATCTGCCCCCGCCTTGGGCCTCCTGGACTATCGCATCCCTTTCAACCTATTCATTCATGAACAAATGGGGGTAGCCTCAGGAGTTCTTACCCAGCCCTTCCGAGATCAAGAAAGGCCAGTGGCATATTACAGTCTATAACTCAATACTGCAAAGGGAGCAGTGAGTTGCTTGAGAGCCATTGCTGCCACTGCACTCCTCCTTCAAAAGGCTCAAGAGACAGTGTTGGGACATAAGATCACAATACACGTTCCCTATGCAGTCTCAACCCTTCTAGCTCTAAGGGGCTGCCACCACTTCTCAAACCCACGTCTAAACCGTTATGAAGCCCTCCTGTTAACTCCATACAATGTCACTATTAAACGGGTCAACTCCCTAAACCCAGCAACCCTACTACCCCTCCTGTTGCGTTCGCAAAGTAAAGGAAGGATTGAACTCTGATTAATAAGAATACACACAGAGGCTTGAACCAGCAAGACTCTGGGAAGGGTGCATATAAATCGTCTCTCTCTCTCTCTGTGCCTGTCCATGTGCAGCCCCTGGCCCAGGCCGTTTTATTCACAAAAGAACTTTTTACAGAGTGTTCGTAAGAACCAATCAGATTTCTTCTGAGCATTTCCACAAACCCACGTGGGGACAAGTTAAACTACTAAAACTAATTAAGCACAAATATTTCTGGGGTAAACAAAGAACAGAACTACAAAGAGCATATGGCAACCCCGGAGGTAATAAACAATCAGTACATATGATAAGAAGGATGACCAGGAGGACAGCGGATCATTATCACCTTCATGTGAGATCTGTTTCCTGGCCCTAAGATTAACATCCTAAGATTAATATATAAGAAACTGCTTCAAAGAAACTTGCCCACTATCTTTATGGCCCATGATGCCTGCCTGGTGAAGCAACTGCTGTGTACGTGACATGTGAGGAAGAGAGGAATGGAACAGGGATGCAGGGGTGTAGATTGATCAAGAATCATATCAAAATATGATATGTCAGGAAAAAAGCAGCAATGTGAGAGCGAGCTGCAGGTGGCTGCAAAGCAAAACAGGATGTTGATGTTTGGGACTGTACCATGGGAACGAAGGGGCAGTCTATTCACTGTTCTGAGCACCGGATGTTAGCTCAGAGTGTCATCTGACCTGTACTGGAAGTACAGGGGTGGAGTTTTTTCTCTCTACTGTTGGAGTCTGATGAGTGCAGACGCGTTTCTCTGTACTGCTGCAAAGACAGAAATAAAGCGATGTAAATAGAATTCTGTCTGTCTCTTTTCCCCCTCCCTGAGGGAGGCAGGGAGGAGGGAGGAGTGGTGTGTCCCTCTCACGCTGAGTGGGATCGCCGATAGTGACCTAGCCTGTATCCTGCCGGGAGACGCAGACGGGGAGGTCAACAAGGATCTTAAGCCGAGTGCCTGGAGAGTGGCCAGTTTTCCCTCTGATAAGGCTTAAGAATCCAACATAAACCCAGTCAACGCAATGCTTTCATTGCTGACACAGATGGCTTACCCTATATCTGTTATAATTCCTCATAGCAATCCCACCTGATCACTACATCTCTGGATATTTGCACTCCTACACCCTCCCAGATGATGGCACCCTGCACCATGATTGTACAAAGATAGTCCAACAAGCTGAGAAACCCCGAGAAGATTTAGACCACCTCCCTCTAGAAAACCCTGATCTAATACTCTACACAGACGGCAGTTCCAAAGTCATAAACGGGGAAAGGAAGACTGGATATGCCGTAGTCTCTGACTTCAAAGTCTTAGAAGCCAACCCTATAAACCCTCAATATAGTGCCCAGGCAGCAGAGTTAATTGCCCTCATAAGGGCTTGTGAGATTAGCGAAGGAAGAAGGACAACACTGACAGCAAATATTGCTTCGGACTAGTACACACAACTGGCCAGATATGGCTCCAAAGAGGCTTCCTGACCGCAGCTGGTTCTCAGCTCTCCCACGCCGCCCTAGTGGAAAGGTTACTAACAGCCATCCACATGCCCAAAGCAATAGCCATCGTCCATTGCAAAGCACATACAAAGGGGAGGGACTCAGTCTCCAGAGGTAACAGGCAAGCCGACAGGGCAGCCCAAATGGCCTCACTACATCCCCCAGAGGGCGAGACTGAGTTCCAAGGTATACAACTCCCTGCCAACATTGACTTCAAACAAATGTACCAATCGGCCACTGAAGAGGAAAAAACAATGTGGGAATCCATGGGCGCCAACAAAACGGGTGGCGTCTGGCTCCTCCCAGACGGCAGAACCGTCATGCCAAAAGCCTGGACTCCAAAATTTGTGAGGGTCCTCCACCAACAGACACATTGGGGAAAGGGAAGACTAATAGACCATGTCCAAAGGTGCTGGTATGCTCCAGGGATAGCGGCTGCAGCCACAGCAGCCTCAAAGAATTGCATAACATGCATAACATGAGAGTTTACAGCTGGATTTCATCGACTTACCCCAGTGTCAGGGGTTCAAACATGCCCTAATCATAGTGGACAAATTCTCCTCCTGTGTGGAGGAATTCCCTTGCAAGAAGGCAACCGCTTCAGTACTCGCCAGGGCCCTTTTACAAGATATCATTCCCCGGTATGGAGTACCCCGTCGACTGGACAGTGACTGCAGAGGCAGTCCAACAGGAGGCCCAAGCTCTTCGAATAAAGTGGGAATTCCATACACCCTACCACCCAGCCTCATCAGGACAAGTAGAGAGCATGAATCAAGAGGTAAAGGTACAGCTAGGGAAACTTTGTAGTACCACCGGACTAAAATGGGTAAATGCACTCCCACTAGTTCTCCATAATATTCGGAGTGCCCCCACTGGACCGTTAAAACTGTCCCCCTTTGAACTTCTGTTTGGGAGACCCCCTCCCTCTGTTTATAACACTTTATTTCCCCTCTTGGAACTTGAGGTGGGGGAAGCAGAACTTACTAATTATGTCATTCAGCTCCAAAAACAGCTACAACATCTCCACAAGTATGCTGCCATAGAGGGACAGAATCTACCAATCAACGTCCCAGCACACTCCTTCCACCTGGGGGACTGGATCCTGGTTAAAGTGTACCAGAAGCTGCCCCTTCAACCTGCCTGGGAGGGCCCGTACCAAGTACTTCTAACCTCGCCTACTGCTGTGAAGGTGGGAGAAAAGAACGCCTGACTACATCACACTAGGTGCAAGGCAGCACCACTGCCCCAGGAGGCGCAGGAGAGCCAGGGAGAGGACTACACCTTTGATGCCCCGCCTCCTGCCGCAACCTCCTACATCAACGAGGACGAGGCCCAACAGACCGGACCAGATCGGGGTCAGGATCGGGCCCAACAGACCGGACCAGATCAGAGTCAGGATTGGGCCCAACAGACTGGACCAGATACCACCTCTGAGCCCATCTGGACCTCCGAAGTTGTCCTGGACACAACCGCCATCAAACTACACCTCAAACATGTTTGACAGCTCAACTGACAGCTCCACTGACAGCTCATTGCTTCGTCGCTTTCCTTCAGCGCTCCGTTTGACAGCTCAACCGACAGCTCCACTGACAGCTCACCACTTCATAGCCCAACTCCTCTTTTCCGAGCGCCAACCCAGCCCTCCGTTCATCCTGTTTACCACCCCGCTGCTGAACATGGAATATTGCCCACCCTTTTTATCCTCTCCTCCCTGACCAGGATCTCCGCTTTCGCGTCGAGCCACTGCACTGGATTACAAACAAACTACCATTTCTTGGACTTTCACAGTATCGAATCTGGGGGGAAATCCAACCCTGACTGAATGGGGGACTTGGACTTCTGTCTCTCTGTGTCACTGACTCTGTTGCACCATTCATTAGTACCCAGACTTACCAATAACCAGTACTGGGAACTCTTTATACGAGACCAAAATCTCCAACGTATAGGGTCAGCCGTCCTCACTCTCAACCATCAGTATTGGTACTGATATGTACCTGCGAGGAGACTACATTTTAATATTTTAATGTTTCAATATTTTATTGTTGTATTTTTAATTTTGTTTTTAAGTTGTAATAATTCAACTTGTTTTTATTATTGCTTGTAAGCCGCCCTGAGCCTGGCCTTGGCTGGGGAGGGTGGGGTATAAATAAAAATTATTATTATTGTTATTATTATTGTTATTGCTATTATTATTATTATTATTATTATTATTATTATTATTATTATTATTACTGCCTGAGATGCAACAATGGGACTTACCTACTTTATGGCCAGGGAGAGATCTCTAGAAATCTGAACTGGACCGAAATCGAAGCCGGAGGGGCTACACACGTGTACACAGACTCACACCACCCTTCCGAAAATTTGATCTTTGGTTTCCAATGCCTTTTTATGACCCCTGAGCCATGAAAACCCTAACTGCAAGGACTCCGCCTAAGGCAATTCTGTTACCTATGGAGCCTTGGACTCACTCATGACTGGAGAGGGGCAGAGTACCTGGAGGGTTGGCACCATCCTATACACCCCTCCCACACCCCTGTGTGGGACAACGCCGGTCCTTTGAGATGTGGCGGGATTGCTAAGGACAGGCGGCTCCTGAATACCACTGACCCACTATACCCAGTTGGCATCGCGCCCCGGCAGCTTGGCACAGACCTCTCCTTCCCGGGAGAAGATCTCTTTTTGTCCTGGGAGCAGAACTCTTACATCAAACTTCTTAGCCAGGTGGCTAAAGAAAGTCCCTACTTCAACTGTTGGATCTGTGCCCACGCACCCAGCCACCTCCAGCAAAGTCTTCCACTAGTTCCAGTAGCCATAACACTGGAACAATACCGTTCCAGAGATGTTGCCTCCTTATAGGAAAGCATTATATAATGTCTGGACTAGATATAAAGATTTGTTGGAAAATAAAACTCCAAGATGGCTGTCGCCAATGGAGGCTAAAGCTGTGAAAAAACTCAAGATGGAGGCTAAATGGCCAAAATATTGGGAAATTTTGGAACAACAGGGTGACAAACTGAAACTTCAGAGCCATGAGAAATTGAAGACCAAAGTACGAGATTGGCTCCATTATTACCAAATAATGGAAGCGTATAAACAGGACAGGAAAATTGGCTTCCAGGTGGAGAAATCAAAATTAGAAACAGAATTGCTAGAACCCAATGCTAAGAATTTGTCAAGAATGTATAACTTGTTGCTGAAATGGAATACACAAGATGAAACAGTTAAATCAGCTATGATTAAGTGGGCACAGGACATTGGTCATAACATCATGTTTGCTGACTGGGAACAGTTGTGGACCACCGGTTTGAAATTTACGGCATGTAATGCCTTAAAGGAAAATATTATGAAAATGATCTATAGGTGGTACATGACCCCAGTCAAGCTAGCAAAAATCTACCATTTGCCTGATAATAAGTGTTGGAAATGTAAAGAAACTGAAGGTACTTTTTATCACCTTTGGTGGATGTGCCCGAAGATTAAGGCTTTCTGGGAAATGATATATAATGAATTGAAAAAGGTACTTAAATGTACTTTCCCTAAGAAACCAGAGGCCTTTCTCTTGGGCATTGTCGGCCAATTGGTGCCAAAGAAAGACAGAACTTTCTTTATGTATGCGACCACAGCAGCAAGAGTACTCATCGCAAAGCATTGGAAGACTCAAGATCTACCCACTCTGGAAGAATGGCAGATGAAGGTGATAGACTATATGGGACTGGCTGAAATGACCGGCAGAATCCGTGATCAGGGGAAAGAGACGGCGGATGAAGATTGGAAGAAATTTAAAATTTATCTTAAGAAATATTATAAAATTAATGAATGCTAAAATGTCGAGGTTCTAGAAAAAAAGGCGATTACAGCTGTAAAAGATTAAGTAAAAGAAAAGAATAAGGGAAAAATTTGACAAAACTAAAAGTTAGGATTTGCTGAAATAAGTTTGGGAATTGGGATGCAGAAAGGGGAGGTATGAGGAAGTCGGCGAAGTAAGGTTTAAGAAAAAGGGATATGAAATTATACATGTTTGTTTGTGTACTTGTTTGTTTGTAGTGTGTATTGTTTGTGTTTATAAAAACTGTGAAAAACCAATAAAAATGTTATATAAAAAAAGAGATGTTGCCTCCTTACCCACAAATATCTGTACCTCACAGGTCCCACCAAGGGACCCCTCTGTCGCCGCTTCACCGGAGAAGGGACCTCTATCGGAACTAGCACCTGCAATGTCAACCTCAAGACACTGAGATCCAGCGCCGAGGGTCTTCTGGCGGTTCCCTCATTGCGAGAAGTGAGGCTACAGGGAACCAGACAGAGGGCCTTCTCGGCAGTGGCGCCCGCCCTGTGGAACACCCTCCCATCAGATGTCAAAGAGATAAATAATTACCTGAGATTCAGAAGACATCTTAAGGCAGCCTTGTTCAGGGAAGTTTTTAATATGTAACGCTGTACTGTTTTTAACACTGATTGTGAGCCGCCCAGAGTGGCTGGGGAAACTCAGCCAGATGGGCGGGGTATAAATAATAAATTATTATTATTATTATTATTATTATTATTATTATTATTATTATTATTATTATTATTATTATTATTATTATTATTATTATTATTATATAAGATTCTAGCCACAGGACAAGTGACTGTCACCAACCCGACGCGTTCCCAGACCTTTCCAAACCTCACCCTCGCCTGGGCCAACGCAATCGGCCACCCACCCACTTGGAAGCCACAACACTCAGACCTTATGCTATTGCAGACCTTTGCATCTGGCAGAATGGAATCGTTCCTCAGTGGCTTGTTCTGGGTGTGCAGACACCGGGCATACACCTGGATAAGCCCACACATGTCTGGGTCCTGCTTTGTCGGATACATTGTCCCTGGGATTAGGGTCACCCCGCATCTACCACCCGGGAGACAGGGGAATAAAAGGGAACAAAAGGACCTGTCAGATCTCTCTGACATCGCTGCCAATGGAGAGACTGTGATTCGGGCACTGTTCCCTGCTTACGGAGCTGGATCTAACCACGTCAACATTCTCAGACTCACCGACATCCTCCTGAAGTTCATGCAAGAAGCCACTCAGATAACAGACTCTTTGGTATCTGACTTCTCTGAGGTAGGTTACAAACGAGGATTGCTACAGACTTTTTTTTGTCAAGTCAAGGGGGGACCTGTGCTTTGATAGGCGCCGAATGTTGCACATATGTGACTGACCAATCCTTGAACATCACCGGACACTTAAATAACATACACGAATTGGCAGGGAGGCTCAGTGACATTAGAATCATAGAATCATAGAATCATAGAGTTGGAAGAGACCACAAGGGCCATCGAGTCCAACCCCCTGCCAAGCAGGAAACACCATCAGAGCACTCCTGACATATGGTTGTCAAGCCTCTGCTTAAAGACCTCCAAAGTAGGAGACTCCACCACACTCCTTGGCAGCAAATTCCACTGTCAAAAAGCTCTTACTGTCAGGAAGTTCTTCCTAATGTTTAACTGGAATCTTCTTTCTTGTAGTTTGGATCCATTGCTCCGTGTCCGCTTCTCTGGAGCAGCAGAAAACAACCTTTCTCCCTCCTCTATGTGACATCCTTTTATATATTTGAACATGGCTATCATATCACCCCTTAACCTCCTCTTCTCCAGGCTAAACATGCCCAGCTCCCTTAACCGTTCCTCATAAGGCATCGTTTCCAGGCCTTTGACCATTTTGGTTGCCCTCCTCTGGACACGTTCCAGTTTGTCAGTGTCCTTCTTGAATTGTGGTGCCCAGAACTGGACACAGTACTCCAGGTGAGGTCTGACCAGAGCAGAATACAGTGGCATTATTGATCTAGATGCTATACTCCTATTGATGCAGCCCAGAATTGCATTGGCTTTTTTAGCTGCCGCGTCACACTGTTGGCTCATGTCAAGTTTGTGGTCAACCAAGACTCCTAGATCCTTTTCACATGTACTGCTCTCAAGCCAGGTGTCCCCCATCTTGTATTTGTGCCTCTCATTTTTTTTGCCCAAGTGCAATACTTTACATTTCTCCCTGTTAAAATTCATCTTGTTTGTTTTGGCCCAGTTCTCTAATCTGTCAAGGTAGTTTTGAAGTGTGACCCTGTCCTCTGGGGTGTTAGCCACCCCTCCCAGTTTGGTGTCATCCGCAAATTTGATCAGGATGCCCTTGAGTCCATCATCCAAGTCATTAATAAAGATGTTGAATAAGACCGGGCCCAAGACAGAACCCTGTGGCACCCCACTAGTCACTCTTCTCCAGGATGAAGAGGAACCATTGATGAGCACTCTTTGGGTTCGGTCAGTCAGCCAGTTACAAATCCACTGAGTGGTAGCATAGTCCACACCGCATTTTACCAGTTTCTTTACAAGAATATCATGGGGCACCTTGTCAAATGCCTTGCTGAAATCAAGGTAGGCTACATCCACTGCGTTCCCTTCATCTACCAGGCTTGTAATTCTGTCAAAAAACGAGATCAGGTTAATCATAGAATCATAGAATCATAGAATCATAGAGTTGGAAGAGACCACAAGGGCCATCGAGTCCAACCCCCTGCCAAGCAGGAAACACCATCAGAGCACTCCTGACATATGTTTGTCAAGCCTCTGCTTAAAGACCTCCAAAGTAGGAGACTCCACCACACTCCTTGGCAGCAAATTCCACTGTCGAACAGCTCTTACTGTCAGGAAGTTCTTCCTAATGTTTAGGTGGAATCTTCTTTCTTGTAGTTTGAATCCATTGCTCCGTGTCCGCTTCTCTGGAGCAGCAGAAAACAACCTTTCTCCCTCCTCTATGTGACATCCTTTTATATATTTGAACATGGCTATCATATCACCCCTTAACCTCCTCTTCTCCAGGCTAAACATGCCCAGCTCCCTTAGCCGTTCCTCATAAGGCATCGTTTCCAGGCCTTTGACCATTTTGGTTGCCCTCCTCTGGACACGTTCCAGTTTGTCAGTGTCCTTCTTGAATTGTGGTGCCCAGAACTGGACACAGTACTCCAGGTGTGGTCTGACCAGAGCAGAATACAGTGGCACTATTACTTCCCTTGATCTAGATGCTATACTCCTATTGATGCAGCCCAGAATTGCATTGGCTTTTTTAGCTGCCGCGTCACACTGTTGGCTCATGTCAAGTTTGTGGTCAACCAAGACTCCTAGATCCTTTTCACATGTACTGCTCTCAAGCCAGGTGTCACCCATCTTGTATTTGTGCCTCTCATTTTTTTTGCCCAAGTGCAATACTTTACATTTCTCCCTGTTAAAATTCATTTTGTTTGTTTTTGCCCAGTTCTCTAATCTGTCAAGGTCGTTTTGAAGTGTGATCCTGTCCTCTGGGGTGTTAGCCACCCCTCCCAGTTTGGTGTCATCTGCAAATTTGATCAGGATGCCCTTGAGTCCATCATCCAAGTCGTTGATAAAGATGTTAAATAAGACCGGGCCCAAGACAGAACCCTGTGGCACCCCACTAGTCACTCTTCTCCAGGATGAAGAGGAACCATTGATGAGCACCCTTTGGGTTCGGTCAGTCAGCCAGTTACAAATCCACTGAGTGGTAGCAGAGTCAAGACCGCATTTTACCAGCTTCTTTACAAGAATATCATGGGGCACCTTGTCAAATGCCTTACTGAAATCAAGGTAGGCTATATCCACTGAGTTCCCTTCATCTACCAGGCTTGTAATTCTGTCAAAAAATGAGATCAGGTTAGTCTGACATGACTTATTTTTCAGAAATCCATGCTGACTATTGGTGATCACAGCATTCCTTTCTAGGTGCTCACAGACTGTTTGCTTAATGATCTGCTCCAGAATCTTCCCTGGTATTGATGTCAGACTGACTGGGCGGTAATTATTTGGGTCCTCTCTTTTCCCCTTTTTGAAAATAGGGACAACATTTGCCCTCCTCCAGTCTGCCGGGACTTCGCCTGTTCTCCAGGATTTCTCGAAGATGACTGCCAGTGGTTCTGAGATCACATCTGCCAGTTCTTTTAATACTCTTGGATGCAGTTCATCTGGCCCTGGAGACTTGAATACATCTAAACTAGCCAAATATTCTTGTACTGTCTCCTTAGTTATTCTGGGCTGTGTTTCCTTTGCTGAATCATTTGCTCCAAATTCTTCAGGTCGGGCATTGTTTTCTTTATCGGAGAAGACTGAGGCAAAGAAGGCATTGAGGAGTTCAGCCCTTTCTGTGTCCCCTGTTTGCATTTCACCATCTTCTCCTCTGAGTGACCCCACTGTTTCTTTGTTCTTCCTTTTGCTACGAACATACCCATAAAAGCCTTTTTTGTTGCTTTTAACCTCTCTAGCGAGCCTGAGTTCATTCTGTGCTTTAGCTTTTCTGACTTTGTGTCTACACGTGCTGGCTATTTGTTTGAATTCCTCTTTGGTGGTTTCCCCCCTTTTCCATTTTTTGTACACATCCTTTTTTAATCTTAACTCAGTTAAAAGTTCTTTAGATAGCCACCCTGGCTTCTTTAGGCACCTTCCATGTTTCCGTCTCATTGGTATTGCCTGACGTTGTGCTTTTACTATCTCCCTCTTAACAAACTCCCAGCCATCATGAACTCCCTTTCCTTTTAGTATTACTGTCCATGGGATCTCACCCAGCACTTCCCTAAGTTTTATGAAGTCGGCTTTCTTAAAGTCAAGAAATTGAGTCCTAGTATGCTTGGCTGCTCCTTTCCGCTGTATAGTAAACTTCAGAAGAGCATGATCACTCGCGCCTAATGATCCTTCCACTTCTACCCCACTAACCAGGTCATCAACATTGGTTAGGACCAGATCTAAAATGGCTGTTCCTCTTGTTGCTTCTCCCACTTTCTGGACAATGAAGTTGTCTGCAAGGCCAGTGAGGAATCTGTTTGACCTTATGCTCTTGGCTGAGTTTGACGTCCAACAAATATCCGCGTAATTGAAGTCCCCCATTACTACTATCTCCCTTCCTTTTGCATGCTTGGCCATCTGTTCCAGGAAGGCATCATCTATGTCCTCCGTTTGGCTTGGGGATCTATAGTAAACTCCCACAATGAGGTCTCTGTTATTCTTCTCTCCCTTAATTTTGACCCAAATGCTCTCACATTGGCTTTGAGGTTCTAAATCTTGGATCTCTTCACAGGTATACACATCCCTGACATATAACGCCACTCCTCCTCCTTTCTTGTCTGGTCTGTTTCTCTGAAATAGATTGTATCCCCCCATTATTACATTCCAATCGTGGGACTTATCCCACCAGGTTTCAGTGATGCCTATTATGTCATATTTAGTTTGCTGTACCAAGAGCTCAAGCTCATCTTGTTTATTTCCCATGCTTTGCGCATTAGTGTACAGACATTGAAGTCCATTAATCATTCCCCCGTGTCTCTTATTTAAGGATTTTTTCCTCCCACCACTAGGTCCGCGTTCTGTTTGCTCCATTTGGTCTATGACATTTGGATGATCATCTTCATTAATTGATAGACTCCTACCTTCAGGAGCACTGTCTCCCTCCCCCACATTAGTCAGTTTAAAGCCCTCCTGATGAGGTTTCTGAGATTTTTGGCAAAAACATTCCTCCCAACCGTTGTGAGGTGCAGCCCATCACTTGCCAGAAGTCCATCTTCAAGAAACTGCAGTCCGTGATCTAAGAATCCAAACCGTTCCTGTTTACACCATTTGCGAAGCCAGCTGTTCACTTCCACTATTTTCCCCTCTCTCCCTGGGCCACGTCGTTCAACTGGGAGGACAGACGAGATGACAATTTGTGCATTTAGTTGCTTCAATTTCCTGCCGAGAGCCTCGTAGTCTCTTTTGATCTTCTGGAGGCTATGCTTGCAGTGTCATTGGTTCCCACATGAACCAAGAGGAAGGGGTATTTGTCAGTGGGTTTTATGATTCCTTGCAGTCGTTCAGTTACATCTTGGATCTTAGCCCCGGGGAGACAGCACACTTCCCGAGACATCTTGTCCGGCCCACAGATCACTGCTTCTGTTCCCCTCAGTAGGGAATCCCCTATCACCACTACACGCCTCCTCTTGGGTTTGGTCGGGGTTCTTCCGTGAGCTGTCCATGACATGGTTAGTCTGACATGACTTGTTTTTCAGAAATCCATGCTGACTATTAGTGATCACAGCATTCCTTTCTAGGTGATCACAGACTGTTTGCTTAATGATCTGCTCCAGAATCTTCCCTGGTATTGATGTCAGACTGACTGGGCGGTAATTATTTGGGTCCTCTCTTTTCCCCTTTTTGAAAATAGGGACAACATTTGCCCTCCTCCAGTCTGCCGGGACTTCGCCTGTTCTCCAGGATTTCTCGAAGATGACTGCCAGTGGTTCTGAGATCACATCTGCCAGTTCTTTTAATACTCTTGGATGCAGTTCATCTGGCCCTGGAGACTTGAATACATCTAAACTAGCCAAATATTCTTGTACTGTCTCCTTAGTTATTCTGGGCTGTGTTTCCTTTGCTGAATCATTTGCTCCAAATTCTTCAGGTCGGGCATTGTTTTCTTTATCGGAGAAGACTGAGGCAAAGAAGGCATTGAGGAGTTCAGCCCTTTCTGTGTCCCCTGTTTGCATTTCACCATCTTCTCCTCTGAGTGACCCCACTGTTTCTTTGTTCTTCCTTTTGCTACGAACATACCCATAAAAGCCTTTTTTGTTGCTTTTAACCTCTCTAGCGAGCCTGAGTTCATTCTGTGCTTTAGCTTTTCTGACTTTGTGTCTACACGTGCTGGCTATTTGTTTGAATTCCTCTTTGGTGGTTTCCCCCCTTTTCCATTTTTTGTACACATCCTTTTTTAATCTTAACTCAGTTAAAAGTTCTTTAGATAGCCACCCTGGCTTCTTTAGGCACCTTCCATGTTTCCGTCTCATTGGTATTGCCTGACGTTGTGCTTTTACTATCTCCCTCTTAACAAACTCCCAGCCATCATGAACTCCCTTTCCTTTTAGTATTACTGTCCATGGGATCTCACCCAGCACTTCCCTAAGTTTTATGAAGTCGGCTTTCTTAAAGTCAAGAAATTGAGTCCTAGTATGCTTGGCTGCTCCTTTCCGCTGTATAGTAAACTTCAGAAGAGCATGATCACTCGCGCCTAATGATCCTTCCACTTCTACCCCACTAACCAGATCATCAACATTGGTTAGGACCAGATCTAAAATGGCTGTTCCTCTTGTTGCTTCTCCCACTTTCTGGACAATGAAGTTGTCTGCAAGGCCAGTGAGGAATCTGTTTGACCTTATGCTCTTGGCTGAGTTTGACGTCCAACAAATATCCGCGTAATTGAAGTCCCCCATTACTACTATCTCCCTTCCTTTTGCATGCTTGGCCATCTGTTCCAGGAAGGCATCATCTATGTCCTCCGTTTGGCTTGGGGATCTATAGTAAACTCCCACAATGAGGTCCCTGTTATTCTTCTCTCCCTTAATTTTGACCCAAATGCTCTCACTTTGGCATTGAGGTTCTAAATCTTGGATCTCTTCACAGGTATACACATCCCTGACATATAACACCACTCCTCCTCCTTTCTTGTCTGGTCTGTTTCTCTGAAATAGATTGTATCCCCCCATTATTACATTCCAATTGTGGGACTTATCCCACCAGGTTTCAGTGATGCCTATTATGTCATATTTAGTTTGCTGTACCAAGAGCTCAAGCTCATCTTGTTTATTTCCCATGCTTTGCGCATTAGTGTACAGACATTGAAGTCCATTAATCATTCCCCCGTGTCTCTTATTTAAGGATTTTTTCCTCCCACCACTAGGTCCGCGTGCTGTTTGCTCCATTTGGTCTATGACATTTGGATGATCATCTTCATCAATTGATAGGCTCCTGCCTTCAGGAGCACTGTCTCCCTCCCCCACATTAGTCAGTTTAAAGCCCTCCTGATGAGGTTTCTGAGATTTTTGGCAAAAACATTTCTCCCAACCGTTGTGAGGTGCAGCCCATCGCTTGCCAGAAGTCCATCTTCAAGAAACTGCAGTCCGTGATCTAAGAATCCAAACCGTTCCTGTTTACACCATCTGCGAAGCCAGCTGTTCACATTCAACATGAAGGACTGTCAGACTTTGATCTTTGGGGTTGGCTACTCAAATTAGCCAACCCCAAAGATTGTCGAAGGCTGGCTTCGACAACTACTCAAAGGGATCGTTTTGACCCTAGTCATCTAGGGTTTTAGACCCCCCCCAACTGTCAATCACTGTGCTCTGCAGGAAAAGGCCTCCTGCAGATACCCTCTTATTAAGAGGTGTGTTCTGCAAAATACAGGAGTCGCACCTTTAGTTTTGTGGCACCTGGCCTTTGGAATGCCCTTCCCTTGAATATTACATTTAGCAGGAGCTTGGACTAGACGACTCTACAATTTTGTGATTCTATGACTGGAGAGGTGCCACCTCTTTTTGGTACCAGTTGAAGACCTTCCTCTTCCAACAAGCCTTTTAAGATTAAATATTTCCCAGTCTGCATCTCTACTGGAATGGTATGTTTTTAAGAGGTTTTTATCATTTTATCACGTTTGCTGCCTTGGGCAACTTTGGGATAGAAGTTTAATAAACAAAAAAAACCAACCAAACAAACAAATACATTAATAAAAAAAAGTCCCTGACAAGAATACCACTGAATGCAGGAAGAGCAGAGGACTGGAGTTATAGGAACTAATTCATCTTTTTCTCTCTTAGTCCACTTCTATTTTACTTTGATCCATTTTTAAATCTGTGAGTCCTTTGATTCCCTTTGGCAACAGAATCGATTTTTGGAGCAAAGGGTGAGCTGCTGAAAGGAGAGCTATTTATTTTTCCACTCCCAAACCCCTGAAAAATGTCAGATTTTGTGCAGACATGTGGATGCCCTGTAAAGTGATTGAATGAAGCAGGATGTGCCTCACTAAATAGCTGGTCTTGAAGCAGCCTGGTATTCAGTTCTTCCAAACAGGCCAAGATTCTGCCTAGCCCAGATCTCATGGAGACCTCCTATATGAAAGAGGCAAGAAACCCCACAGAGAACAAATGAGGACCTGGAAGAACCTTCAGAAGCCCCACAAGGCAACCTGAACCGCCTTGGCTGTTCTTACCACCACCGAAAACCACCCTGACCACATTCTGAGCCCTCTTTTGATCCCTGATGCTCCCTCTCCGGACCTCAGGAGATGGCAGTGGACCCTGATGGGAAGCTCAGAGCTGCAACACAGGTACTTGCTTGGCTGCCAGAAGGCACAATCACAAGGAATCTTTTGGGGAGCAAAGGTCTACTCAGCTCCTGTGCCCACGGCATACACTTATAAAGCACTATGACACCACTCCAGACAGTCATGGCTTCCTGGGAGCTGTAGTTTGTTGAGGATGCTGAGAGCTGTCAGGAGATTCGTAGCCCCCTCACAGAACTTCATTAGTTTGCAGAGACAACACCCTTCCGTTGCCCGCAATATGGTGAAGATATAAACTAGGAAGTATCTGGCCTAGTCAAGCGACTTTCATGAGAACCAAACTTTTCCTGATGTGACCTTGCTGGAAAAGATTATAACAGAGATGAACTCACCTACGTATGTCTGAAACTTCCTCCCCTACCCTCCCAGAGCTACAGTTCCCAGAGTAGCTATACAATCAATCCCTCTTCCCAGGAAACTCTGAGAACTGTAGTTCTGGGAGGGGTATAGGGGGCTCCTAACAATGCTCAGCACCCTTAACAGACTACAGCTCCCATAATCCTTTGGGGAAAACATGACTGTTTAAAGAGGTATCATAGTGCTTTAAAGGTATGACTTGAATGTGGCCTAAGCATTGGCCATGGACAGAATGGGCAGGTTGCCACTGATAAGACTTTTGTTGTAAAGAGCTGTGTGCAATGAGCTGGAGAAGAAGCAGAAGCCGCAGTAGCAACCACCACCTTAGTAATAACCCATGAACTTTAGTGGTAATTTTACTATTGGAAACCAAGCTCCAACTATTCAAAATGCAAGGGAAATCTCCATGCAGTGTGTCACCCATAATCACCAAACTATCATGTGACAATTGCAGCAATAAAAAAGCAGGAACATGGGGATGCAATCACACTCTTTGCAATTCCCAAGTAATCTTCAAAAATCTGGAATGAAGCATTACAGGGCAATGAAGTGATCCTCTGTTTAGAAATCAACAAGCCACTGCTGTCAAAAGGGAGGGATGTTGCCTTAGACAGGGTATCAAAGGCTTGATTCCAGAACTGAACCCAGAGCCTCACTAAAATTCCTGGATATTTCATACTATCTACAGGAAACTCTGGTATTAAGCATTTGGCAGGTGAAGGACATCATCCTAAGCAGTGAACTTTCCAAATTTTAAAATAATTATAGTTGATTAATGGTGCTGTGACATGCTACAGAGATGAAGATTCTTCTTGCTATAATTCAGACACAGCAACACCAAATCATAATCAGAAGAAAATAAAATACAGTTGCAAAGCCAGGCAGTGTTGATGGCACCTGGGAGACTGATGGGTAGGAGCTGATAGAGGAGCCAGCAGTATCAGACTCAACTCTGTTCATTACCATAATAAAATGGTAATGAAGGCTGAGGGTGCAAATTCAAAATGGAGCCAGATGGATAAACAAGTGCATAGGCACAGTGGCAGAGCTTCATGCTCCGGCACTGAGGGCAGAGAGCAGGCGGGGGCAGGGCTGGCACGCGTCCTGGGGGCGCGGTATGCCGCCTGTGGGGCGCCCAGTGTGGGGGGGGGGCAACCACGATGGAACCCCACTGGGATTGCTCTGCCGGGGGTGGTGCGCTCCGCCCGTCCCCTCTTCCTCCACCAGTGCATAGGCAGCACATGTCAGTTCAAGAAGGACACTGACAAACTGGAACGTGTCCAGAGGAGGGCAACCAAAATGGTCAAAGGCCTGGAAACGATGCCTTATGAGGAACGGTTAAGGGAGCTGGGCATGTTTAGCCTGGAGAAGAGGAGGTTAAGGGGTGATATGATAGCCATGTTCAAATATATAAAAGGATGTCACATAGAGGAGGGAGAAAGGTTGTTTTCTGCTGCTCCAGAGAAGCGGACACGGAGCAATGGATCCAAACTACAAGAAAGAAGATTCCACCTAAACATTAGGAAGAACTTCCTGACAGTAAGAGCTGTTTGACAGTGGAATTTGCTGCCAGGGAGTGTGGTGGAGTCTCCTACTTTGGAGGTCTTTAAGCAGAGGCTTGACAACCATATGTCAGGAGTGCTCTGATGGTGTTTCCTGCTTGGCAGGGGGTTGGACTCGATGGCCCTTGTGGTCTATAACAACTCTATGATTCTATGATTCTATGATTCTATGACTCTGGAACAGAAGCATTGCTTGTAGCCATCTCTGATAATACACTTTCATGATCCTTGTATGATTTTGCTATCCTCTTGGACTACTGTTGTGCTGAACATTTAGCCCACATTTTAATTTTAAGGGAGCCAAGGGGTGGCTGTGAGAGTCCCTTCTCTCATTCTAAAATTATCACCCCAGGGATTTGCATTCTGCAGCTTTCCTAGGCAACCACTCTTCAAAGCCCAGGGAACGCCACAATAAGGCAACTCCTACTAGGAGGCATATTCAGACCAGGACGTGTGAGCAGCCCGGGAGGCTGAGGGGTGTTGAGGAAATCATAGCATTGTAAAGTTGGAAGGGCCTCCCCAAGGGTCATCTAGTCCAACCCCCTGCAATGCAGGAATCTCAACTGAAGTATCCATGCCAGATGGCCATCCAACCTCTGCTTAAAAGCCTCCAAGGAGTCTGTTCCACCGTTAAATGGCTCTTATCTTCAGAACGTTCTTCCCAGTTTAATCAGAATCTCCTCTTTTGTTATTTGAATCTGTTGGTTTGGGTACCACTCTCTGGAGCAGCAAAAAACAGGCTTGTTTCCATGAGGCAGCCCTCTACAATTCTATGGTTCTATGTAAGATAGCAAGTGGCTTAACATTTTGCCAACTCTGCAGTGGGTGGCACACTCTGCTTGCTGGCTCAGACAGAACACATATTGGAGGGTCTTGCACTTTCTCTGGCTCTCCTCCCACTCCAGGGATCTCCAAGAGCAGGCCTTGTGCAAGACCAGCATTATATGAAAACAGCAGCCTCTCAAGCAGAGAGGCTGAACTGAGATCCATTGACTTTCTGTAATGCTCCTAGAAGGATAGGCTAAAAGGGGGCAGGGAATTCAGACAAATGAGCCCAAGCAGATGGCTTGATTTTCTGAAATGCTGCACCATGCAGCCTGCAAAGCAGGGACATCTCCATCATCTCCTTTCTCAGGCTGCAGCAGATGGATCCAGCACAGCAGTCTCCTTGTAGAACCACCCAGCCCAAAATGCCACCTTTGCCAGCCGTTAGTCTTACCTTTGCAAGCCCCTGCAGCACCCAGGTGGCAGATGGCGGCCAAAACTCGCCAGATGGCCTTCTGCTCCTCCACCACAATTCCCAGGATCTCCATGGCAGTGTGGAGCTGAGCAAATGCAGCTGAGGCCTTCTGCTTCTCTTCAGCCTGCAAGGAGAGAAAGGAACAGCCAGGTCTATGGCATGAGGGCATGGGTTGGGACCAGAGATACCAAGGTGCCTTCAGAAAGAATGGCAGCATACAAAGCACCCTTATAAAGAACCCGATAGGGCCAGAACCTCTCCAAAATACATCACCTACATTGATTATTCTTAAACCAGCATGTGAACATAGGAAACTAAGAAAAACCTGCTGGGTCAGGCCAATGACCCATCTAATTCAGGATCCTGCTCCCACAGTGAATGCCCCAAAGGGAAACCCATAAGCAGGACCCCAGCTCAAGAGCCCTCTCCTCCCCTCCTGCAGCTTCCAGCCCCAGGTTGGCGAAGGGTCCAGTAGAAGGAACCCCCAAGCTACAGAACTGAATGAGAGATAGTGCCTAGGTTACTTCCCTTGTAAGGACGGTAGAATCTTTCAGTTTCAGTTTCTTAAGTCACAGGCAAAAATACACCATAAATAAGACATTGTGGGGGCCAGGCTTCTGCTGAGGGGGAGCAGAACCTCAGATAATTGAGTACTTTCAATGCTTTTCAATAATATTTTTGGATCTGCCCCTCCTTGGCTATACCCATGTCTTAAGTTTAGCTCTCCTCATTTCCATGTCACCTTAAAAATATTTTGCCACATTCCCACATCAGTTTGCAATTAAAAGAAAAAATCACCAGCATTTTTAGTGCAAATTTCTCATAACATGCACATAGTTTGTATGTATAACTTGCCTAATGTATTTTTGTAAAACAATTTAAATTAATGTAATACATTTCTGTATGTTATTTCCCTAATACATGCATTTCTGGACACATGGCTTGACTGGAGGACAACCTTGCAAAATTCAGCAAGTGTGGATTTCAAACAATGGCTGCACTTCAGTACTCATTTTGTTTTGGGAAGTGCAAATTAAGTAGGTTTGCCTTTAAATGCAAATTGAATCACATTTCTCCTCCATCCCTAGTCCCTTGTTGTGTTTGAGTGTGATCAACAGACAGAATTCAGTATGGCTGGGCTAAGCAATTGGGAGGAGGTGCAATTCCTTATTCCTCCTCCCAATAAAAACATTACAAGTGGCAAGACTACCGGTATTTGGGGAGACAAAATATTCTCATTACTAAATACGCTAGCTTTGTGTTCTCCTGGGGAGGTGGTGGTGGTGTCAAAGGCTGCCCCTGTCAGGAGCAACCATGACTCTTCTGCACATGGTTGTGTGGAGGCAAACATGACCCCTCCAAGGCACCTACAATATATGGGTCTCCTCTTTTGCCTTATCCACTTTCCTGAGGAAAGGCTTTTACAAAGGGGGAGCCATTGGGGGCCACTAGGTGGCGCATCGGAAGATGGCTGACAATAACATCTCTCCGACCCACACGAGGTAATTTGGAGGCTATGATGGGGGTAATTAGCCTCCCTAACCCCCCCCCCAGGATTGTGGGGGGGACGGCCCTTGCCTGCTGTGCCCTATACCACCCCCGAATTTATGGGGGTGGGGGCACTAGGCACAAAGCCCTCCTGTGGGATTTCCGGCTCTCCTGGACGCCGTTCCTGATTCGCGCCGCTAGTTGCAAATGATCTTTAAAAGAAACAATTTGGACAAGATTAATTGCACATGCTTCAAGGAAAAAGGGGAGTAAAGACTGCTGACAGAAGAGATCTCTGATAACAAGACAAGAATAAAATATGAGAAGATACGTCAAGATATGGTATGACAAATGGGGGAGGGGGGAGAAAACCTGCCTTCCTTTTTTTATGTGATTTAACAAGAATCCCCTCCCCTAATGAGTCAGAAACTAAGGACTTAAGCTGTGGATTTAAGGCTGTGTGGAGATAAACTTTCGATCCAAAGCAATGTTTCAAGATGAAGCTGGAAAGCTAAGAGTTCTGGAATGACGCAGTTAAAAATGCCGTCGCCATTTTGGGAGGCATTGTTGGAGCTCTTGGGTCTGGGAGGAGAAAGAGAGAAATAGAGTTGTTTACATATCGTGGATCAACTCCTCGGTGGGACTTAAGAGCGACAAATGCCAAAATTTACGATGGAAAGAACGAGGTTATCTACTAAGGAGATATATGGAAACCATCTGGACTTAGTGGAGGAACGGGAAATCCACACAGGATTATTATACTTGCTATCGGCTTAAGGAGACCAACAGAAGAGATCGTAAAGGAAAAAGAGAAATTATATGAATAAGATATGATGTGGAAACACCAAGATAAGACTGGATAGAATTATGAACTTTGTTTGGACTGATTGGGACTGATTTGGACATTAACGCAGTAAAGAAGATGATCTGAATCCCCCTTTGGATCTTGAAGTATGGGTTCCCCCAACAAAATTTAAAAATTTGGCTTTGTAATTTGGAATTTATATGATGTGATTTAATTTGATGTGATTAGCCAGTTAATAAAAATTATTTTAAAAAAAATACAAAGGGGGAGCCATTAAGATTCCAAACAGAAAACTGGATAAAATAAAGGAACCAGTGAGCTAAAACCTGGCATCATTCATACAAGAGAAAAGGTTTGTGCATTTTCAGAAGATGTACATAAAAGTTGAAAACCTGGAGGCAGAGATGACCCTACTTCAGAGCAGTAGATGGAAGTAGGGCTTCCATTTGATGAGCACCTACAGCTCTTGACCACAGAGAAAGTTGCTGAAAGAGCACAGGGTGGTTAATCCTGCCATGTCTCTCCCACACTGGACATGACTGGGGTCATTCCCCAGCACTGGGCAGCTTTTTCTAATTTCAGAAAATGTTCTCCGTTGCATCTCTGCATGATTGATTGTTGTTGAATTCCATACTTCTAAGCAGTCTCTGCTAGGATGATTAATTCTAACTCTGGCAATTCTCTGCGTTGTGATTACTGACTCAGATACATGGCCAGAATCACCAGTCCTCCTCCAGTGAGGTTGCCTGACGCCTCTCTGTATGTCATAGCTCTGTGCTTCTTTCTACCCATTCAGAATGGATGAGTGACTGACAGGTGAGTGACCGAGACCCAAGGAAGGGGCTTCTCCAAGGCTGAGTAATTCCTACTTAAATGTATTTGAAAAGTAAACCTTTTCAATAGTGTTTCCAATTCTAATTAAGCCATGCTCTTGGCTACCAAACATTTGAGACTTGAGATCTTGAAACTTTCAAAGGGGAGTGTGTTTGGCTCAAAGCAACTTTCTGAAACACTACAGCTGGAATAGACAGAAGGGCTGAGCATCCGCTGAGGACGGCAGAAAATCCCATTAACCAGCAAGTCCCAGAACTCTTTCAGACATCTAAGGGCCCCTCCCCATTCAACTTCAACAGACAGCATGTGTCACCAGATCAGAGAACACACAGCAAAGCTCCAAACTGTCACAGTCCTCCTCAGTGCTTCCTTGGAGTAGAGCCTCTGGCTGTGAGGCAGACCATTTCATTGGGAATCCTGTTTTGCTAAGGTTTTTTTTGTGTATTTATTTTTTTGAGCCGTTCTTTGAAGTGTTGCTTTTAAAGCAGGGTGAAAACAATCACTTGAGAGGATTGTTCTGATCATGAAACAAACTTCAGAACATGGTTTGAAAAGAAGCATGATTCCTGGCTTGGCACTCACTCCAGCTACTTTCAGTGACACACCAACCTTTTGACTTTAAAATCTTGAAAGAGCTGCAATTGTCAGTAAGGACAAATGGACTTCAAGCCCCATTTACACAGGCTCTTTTGGAAGCCACATTAGCCCAGCTTTTGGTTCCAGATGACATCAAGCTTTTGGCACGTACAGTGTTACCCCCATCAGCAGGTGTTTTGTTTGCCCACGAATGGGAAACTGCCTGCCGTGCTTATGCTCCAGCTTTGTTTCAACAAATCAGGGGAAATAATCCAAATATTACCCTTGCAGACGTCATAGATGCCATGATGGGGCGTGGTCCTTTCACTCAAGCTTCAGTGCAAGCCACACTGCTGCAAATATTATTGAGGGACACTGCTCTTGCTGCTAAACAAGCAATGAGAAAAATCCCAGAACCCACCAGTATTCAATCAAGGTGGGGTTCAATCAGGCAAGAGGCAAGAGAATCATATTCTTCCTTTATGGACAGGCTGCTTACAGCAGTGAGTCGTCAAATTGAAAATCCTGAAGCCAAACAAATAATTATCAAACAATTGGCCTTTGAAAATGCCAATGAGGATTGTAAGGTTGCGTTACAACCGATGATACACAATCCTGCCACAGACACAGCAGCCATGCTTCGCATTTGTCAGTCTGTTGGTACAGCCACCCACAAGGCTCATCTGCTGGCGGCAGCGCTAAATGAAAACCAGCCTGTAGCCACCGATACAACTTGTTTCCAGTGTGGCAAACCAGGATCACTGATACCCCAGTGGGGGTAGAACAGTGGCCTCTACCAAAAGAAAAATCAGCAGCAGCGGCACCAGCTGTTTCTGAACAGCTTATTTCTGAACAATTGACTTTCGGCCACATTGAACCATCTTCATCCCACTGGCTCCAGCAGACAGGGAACGGTTTGCTTTTACATTGCCAGTATATAACAATTCGCAGCCCACCCAGTGATATCAGTGGGTTGTCCTGCCTCAAGGCATGCGGAACTCCCCTACACTTTGTCAACATTTTGTGGGTGAAGCATTGAAACCTTTCCGCATGCACCACCTAGAGGTGCTGCACACAAGCTGCATCTGGCAGTGTTTGCTACACCATTGTTGCCAACAGGAATTTATATGCTCAGACAGAAAAGAAGAAGACAATCTGCATTATAGAATGGCTACATTTACCACACACCCCACCTAAAAACATTTATTCCGTTGTTGAATCCACATCAGACATTGTTATCAAAGGACGTTCACGTGCTATAGCTTTGAGCGGTTCTGATGTTGCATCAATATATCTGCCCTTCTCACAGACTGAACAGCAGCATTTATTCATAACAAATGCTGCCGTGCAAATTGCCTTGGCTGATTTTATAGGTGTCATCACTTTTTTTAAAAAAATCATATTTATTAAAGTTTCCAAAAAATATAGAAATACAAAGATAAAATACACTTAAAGCCTTACTTTCAATACCAACTTTCTGGGACTCCCCCTTCCCCCTCCCAGCTGTATTCCCCTTTCATGAATTTAGTTCTACAATCTCTCACTCCCCATTTAAAACTTAATTTGTTTAACCCACTATCCAATTTAAATTACACAATCTTACCTCCCTCCCATATCATTTACAAAAATAGAAAAAAAAGATTTTTCCCCCAGATCCACCCCAGTTTCCTTCCACGAATTCCCTTTTTTTAAAAAAAACATGTCCAATCAAAATGAAATGATATACAAGAGTTATATAAAGAGATAAAAGATATAAAAAGATTCAAAAAATAGTTGCACAGCCTTTGGATTCCAAATCTCCCCCCCCCCCTTCCCCGGTTTAGATTCCCTATGTCCATCAGTCTGTATGTTGTCAGCCTGGAGGTCTCAAATCCATGGCCAGATTTCTCCCCAGTTCCACCTTGCCGGTTTTCTTTTAATTTATTTATTTTAATAATGTTTAACTTCAAACGTCCAATCTAAAAAAGGCCTTTAATTTCCTTGGTCTTTACCGCTCCTCCCTTTTTTCTTTCCATGTCGTAATCAGTCCTTTGTTCTTTTTATTCCTCACTTTCTCAGGTTTCTTGTCCTGTTCAGCTGCGAAAACGTTCTAATTCGGAAATCTGGTATCTCTACAGAGGTTTGTTGTTCAGGAACAAAAACTTACGTCCAGTCCCTTCCTTTTTTTTTTAATTTAAATTCATCATTAATACACATATACAAGCATACAAACATACATTTCTTACAATCCTTAAAAATGTTCAAACATACTTACACTCAATCCCACAAATAGTTCCTTTCCCCATCACCATCCACCAACCCTTCACCCCACCTTTGTGTTTGACTTCCAATCTACTCAATTACAATTTCTTTCCACTTCTATTACTTTCTTTCACACACCTTTACCCTAATTTCATACTTCTTTTTCTATTACACATTGTTTTCCATCTTATTTGATATATCAGTATTTGAAACGGAACTTGTTTATTCTAATAGGAGTTCTGATTTTTCGATATGATTTTGCAAGTATCTTTTAAACACCTTCCAGTCCCTATCTATCTTTTCTTTTGAAATCCTTCCAATTTCTTCCATTGTTTTGGATATATTGTAATACTCCAATAATTTGGCAAGCCACTCTGTTTTTGTCGGTATTATACCACTTTTCCAGTTTTTCGCAATCAATAGCCTTGCTGCTACTGTTGCGTATAAATATAAGGTCTTATCTTCTTCCCTTAGGCTTCCTGGTACAATTCCCAATAGAAAACCTTCTGGCGTTTTCCTAAATGAGTATCTAAACATTTTTTTCATTTCATTATATATTATTTCCCAAAATTGTTTGATGTTTAAACAATTCCACCATATATGTATCATGGTACCTTTTCCCGTGTTACATCGCCAGCAGATATCGCTACAGTTTTTATTCATTTTTGCTATTCTTTCAGGTGTTAAATACCATCTATGTTGCATTTTAAGGTAATTTTCTTTCAGTATATAACACATGGTGAATTTCATATCTTCTTTCCACAATTTTTCCCATTGTTCAAACATAATATTTTTCCCAATATCTTGCGCCCATTTAATCATTGATGCTTTAACCAATTCATCCTTTGTTTCCCACTCTAAAATCAGATTATACAATTTAGATATATTTTTTGATTTTTCTTGTATTAAATATTTATCGAATTTTGATATTTCTTTTTCAAATCCTAACTTTTTGTCTTTTGCTAATCTATACTTAATTTGAATATATTGGAACCAATCACTAATATGAGCTTTAATCTCTGTGTAGTCCTTTAATTCCAATTCTCCGTTTTCTTCCTTTAATACAGTTTTATAGGTAGCCCAATTTTCTTTCATATTTAATTTTTTCACTGCGACAATTTCTGCTGGCGATGCCCACCAGGGAGTTTTCGGTTCTAAGAGTCTCTTATATTTCTCCCATTTTTTATATATAGATTTTCTGATTATATGCCCTAGGAAGCCTTTATGTACTCTCACTTTTTCATCTATTAAATAGGCATGCCATCCAAATCTCGTCTCTACTCCCTCTAAATCCAATACATCCGAGTCATCTAATTTGATCCATTCCTTTAGCCAGGTCAGACCCACCGCATCGTGATATAACTCCATATCTGGGAGACCAAATCCTCCTCTCTCCTTCTTATCTATCGTTATTTTGTGTTTTATTCTTGGCTTTTTCCCTGACCATATGAATTTAGCCAAATCTCTTTTCCAGTTATTAAAACATTTATCTCCTCCTAGTATTGGGATACTTTGAAATAAAAACATCATCCTTGGTAATATGTTCATCTTTATTACCGACATTTTCCCTAGTAAGGAAAGATTTAATTTTCCCCATACTTGCAAGTCATTTTTTATTTCATTCCATGTTTTCCCATAGTTCTCATTACTTAAGTCTATAGTATTTGTTGTTAAATTTATTCCAAGATACCTTATTTTCTTTTTAATTTCCAATCCTGTAATTTCTTGTAATTTCACTTTATCCTTTTCTTCCATATTTTTCACTAGTATTTTGGTTTTCCCATAGTTTAATTTGAATCCTGCTAATCTGCCATATTCGTTTATGCATTCCAATATTCTAGGTGTACATTGTAGGGGATTTTCTGTTGTGATCATAACATCGTCTGCAAAGGCTCTTAACTTATATCTTTTTTCACCAACTGCTATTCCTCTTATTTGGTTGTCCTGCCTTATTTTCTTTAATAGAACCTCTAATACTATTATAAATAACATTGGGGATAGGGGGCATCCTTGTCTTGTACCTTTAAAGATGTTGATTTCTTCTCCAAACTCTCCATTAATAATAATTTTTGCTTTCTGTTGGTTATATATTGCATTTATACCTTTTTGGAATTTTTCACCTAGACACAATTCTTTTAATAGTTTTTTCATAAATTCCCATGAGATTTTGTCGAAAGCCTTCTCCGCATCGATTGAAATCAGGGCTGCTTGTTTGTCTCTTCTTACTTGTAGATATTCCATTATGTCTATTATATTTCTGATATTATCCTTTATTTGTCTACCTTCCACAAATCCAGCCTGATTTTTATGTACTATTTTTCCTATAATTTTTTTCAACCTATTAGCCAATAATCCTGCGTAAATTTTATAATCGGAATTTAACAATGAAATGGGTCTATAATTTGAGACCGATTCCAAATCCGTACCTTGTTTTGGCAGACCCAGACCTAATGAACTTCTTCAAAGATTTTGAATTAATACTTCTACAAGAAACATGGTCAACTAGAGATATTAAAATTAATGGATTCACCTCCTATACGAAACCCGCTTTGAAAACAAACACGAAGGGCCGGCCGAAAGCAGGGTTCTGTTGTATGATCAAAGACAACTCAGGGTTTGAGATCAAGCAGCTAGAAAAATGCTTTCCACTTGCACAAGCTCTACTTTTAACACAAAAAGACGATACCTTGCTACTTGTAAACGTCTACATCCCCCCAACCAAAAACAACAGCAGCAGTGAAAATTGGTCACAGCTAACCTTCTATATAGAAAATTTGACCGATAAATACCCAAATGCTTCACTGATAATAGCAGGTGATTTTAATGCAAGAGTGGGAACCAACAATGAACAACTATGTAGCAAATTAAATTGGAATACTGATAATGATATCGCACATGCCCTGAAAATAGGACGTTTCTCCAGAGATAGGGTTGTAAACAACGAAGGCTTACGCCTACTCGAATTATGTAACAACTTTAATTTGCAGATTGTGAACGGCTCAACAGAAGGCGATAGAAGCGGGGAGTTTACATACTTCTCCCCCCGAGGATGCAGTGTCATTGACTATATTCTTGCCCCTTATAATATTATAAATTCGATCATGGACCTCAAAATTGGAACGCGTACTGAAAGCGACCATCAGCCACTATCGCTGTCTATAAACTTAAAGAACGAAACCAAAATAACTAAGTACAATATCATAGAACCTTCTCAATACAAACAAATGACTCAATTAAAATGGTCTCAGGAAATGAGTGCAGCAGTGGGGCAAAAACTCACAGCCAACCTGAGAAAACAAGTATTATCCAATTTAAAGACCACTAATCCCTGCAGTGATATTCTGAAAACTTATAATGAAATCTTCCAAATGTTTGTAGAGCTTAGTACTCCACTTAAAGGTTGGATACTTAAACATAGCGCTAGCCCCTGGTTTGACGATGAATGTTTCCAGCTAAAAAGAAAACTGCGTCAAACATTTAAAAATAATCGCATTAAACTAGAGCCCTCTTATCTCGATGAAAAAAGAAAATATCATTACATTCTGGCCGAAAAGAAACAGAAATATGCAACCCAAAAATGGCTACAACTATTTGACTCAATTCAGAGTAAAAACAACAAAGCGTTCTGGAACCTAGTGTACGGAGGACTGAAAGCCGAAAATCAACTAACCCAACCACCAATTGCAGAATCCAAATGGTCCCAATACTTTACATCTGTATTTAACAATCTACACAGTGAACTTAAAGGAAATGAGACCGCTATAAATAAAATCAATAAACTCCAGGAGTGGCCAAGGGTAGAAGAAGTGGAAATTAGAGAGATAGTTAAAAATTTCAAATCGGGGAAATCGCCTGGGCCAGACGGTCTACCAATAGAATTATTTAAGACCTATATAGATTGGTGGGCAGAACCCCTAGCTCAATTGTTTACTCTCATAGACAAAGATGGGATCATACCGGAGATATGGTTAAGATCAATAATTATCCCAATCTTTAAAAATGGCGACCCAAAAGAACCAAAGAATTACAGACCGATAAGCTTACTATCAGTGATAGGGAAAATCTACGCTAAGCACCTCCTATCCAAACTCCTTATATGGATGAAAAATTTAAATTTACCAGGGAAAGAACAAATAGGTTTCTCTAAAGGTTGCTCTACATTAGACCACTGCCTTATACTTATGCATTTGGTTGAAAAATATAGATCTCAAAGGCAATCTAAGATATATGCTGCTTTTGTAGATTTTCGTGGTGCATTCGACTCAATTGACCGCCCAAAGCTGTGGAGGAAACTCGCAGAACTAAAAATTGATCAGCGCTTATTGATTCTAATACAAAATCTATACTCTTCCAATGTCTGTCAAGTCAAACTTAACACCATAGGTCATCTTTCATCAGACATCCCAATCTCGAAATGGGTAAAACAAGGATGTATTCTTGCCCCCTTTCTATTTAACTTATTCTTATCAGACTTGCCAGATCACCTTCAAAAAATAGAATCACATGCCCCTAAACTTAATCAGAAACCAGTTCCTCTCTTATTATACGCAGACGATGCAGTCCTACTATCATTAACGAGCTTGGGTCTGAAACGTCTTATATCTTCTCTGACCCTTTACTGCGAATGTAATAAACTCTCTATAAATTACGAGAAGACAAAAATTTTGGTCTTCTCAAATGGTTGGAAACTAGAGAAATGGAAAATAAGAGGGCAAGAAATCCAACAAGTAAAAATCTATAGGTATCTGGGAATCTTATTCCAGAGCAATCTAGGGTGGGCAAGTCATCGCACAAATGCCATAAAACAGGCAAAGTGCACCTCATCAGCAGTTGCCCGTTTTTATTATCAGAAAGGTAATCAATTTATTCCTGCGGCCAATCAGATTTTCCAAACAAAAGTGCAAGCCCAGATATTCTATGGAATCCCGCTATGGATTCAAGCATATAACAGTGATTTAAATAAGATTCACTCCAGCTTTCTGAGACGTATTCTTGGACTCCCAGCTGCGATCAAATATGAGACAATGTGTGCAGAAATAGGCATACACACAATGGAATACTGGGCCTGGTCCACCTCAATAAAGTACTGGTTACGCTGCCACTTTCGCTGCTCTCCATCAAGCCTGCTCGCTGATCTGCTCAAAGACTCCTATAAATCAAGATGGTATCAGTACCTCGAAAAAAAGATTGAATCTTTAGGCATCGAGCTGGAGTCCCTGTATAATTCTAATGAGCAATACATTTTCCAAAATATCCTAGCTAGACTAAAGGATGTGGAGAGACAAAATATTATGGCGGCTGTAAACAAAATTTGCTCCCCCATATTCTATGATTTAAATATCTTAGATAGCAGAGTCAATTACGTCACTAAATTAATAATCCCAGCCCAACGTAGGGCTTTTATGCTGGCCCGGTTGAATGTCTTTCCCTCAGCATTTGTCTGGGGAAGATATCAAAACATCCCTAGAAACAAGAGATTCTGCAGATGCTCTATGAATGTCCCGGACACTGTAGAGCATATTCTCTTTCATTGCCCATTGTACAGTACGCTCCGTCAACGCGTGCTGTCCCCTCTTTTGGGTGGTCTGGAACCCCAGCAAGGTGAATGTGCGGGATTCTGCCTATCCGACGTTGACCAAAGGGTAACGGCGGGGGTAGCCGAGTTTTTGGCTGCAGTCCTCCAAGGAGCAGGTTAACAAGGAAAACCACTGATTTTATATGTATATATATATATATATATATGATTGTAACCAACTGCTGCCTTTTTATATATATTTCAAGGCTTTTACATGTTATTTTCTTTCTTACGGTTTTTATTTGCATAATGCCTAATAAAGGTTTGATTTCAACATTTTGACTATTATAATCCTCCCCTCTTTGTCTTCATATATCAATTCCGGTTCATATTTGCTTTTAACATACATTACAACCCCCCTCTTTTTTCTTACATCAGATGCGATGAATTCTTCCCCTAACTTTGGTTTTACCAATAGTCTTTTATGCTTAGTATTGATGTGGGTTTCTTGTAAGCAAGCAAGGTCCCACTTCTGCCTCTCTAAGATACGTTCTATTTTCTGCCTCTTCCTCCTATTATTTAGACCATTCACGTTCCATGATAACAATTTAAATTTCATTATTTATTAGTTAAAAAATTCTAAAGTTAATGGAAAGAGTTTACGTTATCTGCAGTGGTAAAGGAGAGGGGTTTTGTAATAGTTATTGGTCTGATTGCCAATATCAAACCACTGGCGTAGTTCTTTATCCTTCCACCCTTTGCTGAGCTTTTTCTTCTTCTTCCGCCTCATCCGATAGCTCTCCCTTTCTTCCTTCCTCATTTCTTACTTCACTTTTCCCACCTCCTAATTCTCCTCGATACTTCCTCCAAAACATATCTGCTTCCTCAAATGTCTCAAATCGTCTTCTTTTTCCTTTGAAGTTGAAGGAAATCCCCACTGGGTATTCCCATCTGAAAGATATTGCTTTGGCCTTTAATGCTTTTGTTAGAAATTGGAATTGCTGTCTCTTTTTTATCAGCCTAGGTGGGACTTCTCGTAAAATTATTATTTCCTTTCCATCTATGGTTAATTTGTTCTTACTCTTTAGTTGGAGGATCTTATCTCTCATCCAATTCGATGTGAATACAATGATGCAGTCTGCCGGCCATTTGTTCATTTTTGCTTTTCTTGAGTTCACTCTGAAGATTTTCTCTGTCTGTTCTATTATGTCTTTTTCCTGTAAATGTAGCCACTTTGCTAAAGTTTCAATCATCTTCTTCCAAATATCCTCCTTCTCCTCTTCTGGAACATTTCTGAATCTCAAAGTCTTCTCTTTAATCTGCATCTGTATCATTGCTAGCGCGTCCCTTCCTTTCTTCAATAGAAAATTCTATTGTCTCCTTTAATGTAAACACCTCTGTAGACAAAATACTATTTCAGTTTTGCAGCTTTCCCAGAAGATAACAAGTCCTGTACGAATCCAAGAGTATTTTTCCACTTACGACCGTTTTTGTAATGTCCCGAAACCCCTCTAGGGGAATTGTAATAACTTTGTATCCTCTAATCCAAAAGTCAAATTGTTGTTCCTTATTTTCCGACAGTTTATATCCATATTGTATCAAATTGTAACAAAATTAACCAGCAAAGTCCTCCTAACAAAGTCCTCTTTATATTCTCCAACTTTGACAGCTACTTTGACAGCTGTCAAAGTCTCCGTCTCTCTTCGCCAGGCTCTGCGAATCGCCCCGGTTCCCAGGGGGGGTTACATTTTCCTTCTCACCCTCCACTCTTCTCCTCCAGCACAGTTCTTGTAATTTCCCATCGTGGAATTAATGATTTTTGTCAAGAGTATGCTTCTCTTTCGACCTTGGTTACCCAGTCCTTGTTTTAGAATGTTTACAGTAGGGGGGGGACTGACTTCCTTTTTAGATCACCCCCGCTCGTGCCGAATCCGAAAAAAAATTCTTTTTTTCTCCTTTTGAACCCGGTTTCCCAATTACTCACGGGTTGTTGTTAATAGTCCGAATTTCCAATGGAAGAAGTCAGCGCTCTCCGTCGAATGGCATGCGGCTTCGCTCGGCAGGGAAAGCAGAGGACTCAAAGCACCACGCCGCTCCCCGGCACCCGATCCGAAGCCTTTAAAAAGGCTCCTTCACGAGTCGGGAGGGCGCTAACGGTGCCAGCCGAGTCACCCATGTCCACGGGCTCCGTGCCCGTGGTTTTTAAGGGTCCCCGCGTCGCCGGCGCGGTAGGACCCAGCCCCTGCCGAGCAGACCCCCTCCGGAGCTCGGAGGGAGTCCGCCATGCGGCGATGGCGACAACCCGGAAGTCTATAGGTGTCATCATTTTTAACGCTCCAAAGGATGACGGTTTGACATTTCTGACACAGGTCACCTATGTTTTGGCTACCCCCTTGTCTCTCACACCTCTCCCCTCTGCATTGACCCTTTTCGCAGATGGAACAAGAAGTAGAGGGGGTAGTGACATGGGAGGAGGGAGGACAATGGAAATGTTTATTTACCCCCCCCCCACAGTCTTCTGCTCAGCAAGCTGAGCTAGCGGCTGTGATTCTTGCATTTCAATCCTTTCCTACTCAACCTTTCAATCTTATTGTGGATACTCAGTATGTATATCACCTTTTTGCTATTTTACCAATATCTTATATAACTCCTTCCTTGGATTCTGACTTGTTTTCCTTGTTTCTTGCCCTGCAGGCCTTACTTCAGCACAGAGAGTTCCCTTATTATGTTGCACATCTTCGCTCCCACACATCGCACCCATGGTATTTAGCAGAGGGCAATGCAAGAGCAGATGCGGCTTTGGGGGACATTTCTGCCTTTTCTCTCTTTTCTGATCCTATACTATGTCATAACACCTTTCACCTTCCTGCGAAAGCATTGGCAAAGCAGTTTTCTATTCCCTTGGCCCAAGCAAGGGATATAGTTTCCCAATGTGCTTCTTGTTCTAAATCTCAGCTGGCCATTCATAGAATCATAGAATCATAGAGTTGGAAGAGACCACAAAGGCCATCGAGTCCAACCCCCTGTCAAGCAGGAAACACCATCAGAGCACTCCTGACATATGGTTGTCAAGCCTCTGCTTAAAGACCTCCAAAGAAGGAGACTCCACCACACTCCTTGGCAGCAAATTCCACTGTTGAACAGCTCTTACTGTCATTCCTTTTGATGCTGTCTGGGGGCTGCAGCAGGTTGCTCCGCCACTCACTGTGGGTGAGGACCAGGTCCAAGATAGATGATTCCCTTGTTGCTTCTTCCAACTTCTGGGAAATGAAATTGTCAGCTAGATAATGGAGGAATACAGTGGTGCCTCGCAAGACGAAAATAATCCGTTCTGCGAGTCTCTTCGTCTAGCGGTTTTTTCGTCTTGCGAAGCAACCCTATTAGCGGCTTAGCGGATTAGCGCTATTAGCGGTTTAGCGGCTATTAAAGGCTTAGCGGCTTAGCGGCTAAAAGGCTATTAGCGGCTTAGCGGCTTAGAAAAAGGGGGGGAGTGAAAAAAATTGCAAGACTCGCAAGACGTTTTCGTCTTGCGAAGCAAGCCCATAGGGAAATTCGTCTTGCGAAGCGCATTGAAAAACGGAAAACCGAAAGAATATTTCAAGACCTAATGAAATTAGAAATTGCTTTCTGAGCTATTTTAAAAAGGTTTATACTCAAGGCCCACAAAATGAAGAAGACATAGATAAATTCCTTGACAAATATGGATTACAAAAAATCTCTCAGCAAAGTAAGATGGATCTGAACCAGAGAATATCAGAACAAGAGATAGAGGTCGCCATTCAGAATATGCAACTGGGCAAATCTCCAGGACCAGATGGTTTGACTTCCAGATACTACAAATCATTGAAGGAATGGTTGATTCAACCACTAAAGGAGGTTTGCAACGAGATTCTTGAGGGAAAAAGGGCTCCGGAGTCGTGGAAAGAAGCATATATTTCACTCATACCAAAGTCAGAGACAGAAAAGACTCAACTTAAAAACTACCGCCCAATATCATTACTTAATGTGGATTACAAAATTTTTGCAGACATTTTGGCAAAAAGATTTAAAAGAGTTTTGATGGAGAAGATTCATAAGGACCAAGCAGGCTTTCTCCCTAAAAGACACCTGGCAGACAACGTAAGGAATGTAATAGACATTCTGGAAAAGCTAGAGGTGAATATAAACACTAAAGCAGTATTGATTTTTGTGGATGCAGAGAAAGCCTTTGACAATATCTCTTGGAGTTTTATGATAAAGAATCTTCATGGGATGGGGGTAGGTCAAGGTTTTGAGAATGGTATGGCTGCAATATATTCTGAACAAAGAGCTAAATTGATTGTGAACAATGTAGTGACTGAGGAACTTAAGATAGAAAAAGGAACTCGACAGGGGTGCCCAATTTCCCCACTACTTTTTATATCAGTTTTGGAGGTATTGCTGAATATGATAAGGGATGACCAACAGATTAAAGGTGTGCAGGTCGGAGCCAAACATTACAAGTTAAGAGCATTTGCAGATGACCTAGTATTGACTTTGCAAGAGCCAAACACTAGTACGAAAAAGGTATTAGAAACAATACAACAGTTTGGCCAGGTAGCTGGATTTAAACTGAATAAGCAAAAAACCAAAGTCTTAGCGAAAAACTTGACAGATATGGAAAAGGAGAAATTTCATGAGGAAACAGGGTTGACAGTGGTTAAGAAGGTGAAATACCTAGGGGTTTACTTGACATCTAAAAATGTGAATTTGTATAAGGATAACTATGAAAAATGTTGGTTAGAAATTAAAAAAGATCTAGAAATATGGTCAAATTTGAAATTGTCAATGCTAGGCCGAATTGCAGTGATTAAAATGAATGTATTGCCCAGAATGTTATTTTTGTTTCAGACCTTGCAGATTCTCGATAAGATGGAATGTTTCAAGAGGTGGCAGAAAGATATATCGAAATTTGTCTGGCAGGGCAAAAAGCCCAGAATTAAATTTAAAATATTGACAGACGCTAAAGAAAGAGGGGGGTTTGCCCTGCCGGACTTAAAATTGTATTATGAAGCAGCAGCCTTTTGTTGGCTGAAAGAATGGATGCTTCTTGAGAACACGGACATTTTGGATCTGGAAGGTTTTAACAATGCTTTCGGTTGGCATGCATATTTATGGTACGATAAAGTCAATAGTACTTTCAAAAACCACATTGTTAGAAAAGCATTGTTCAATGTTTGGATAAGATATAAAGATTTGTTAGAAAGTAAAACCCCTAGATGGGTGTCACCAGTGGAGGCCAAGGCAGTGAAGAAACTCAATATGGAGGTCGGATGGCCGAAGTATTGGGAAATCTTGGAACAGGATGGAGATAAGTTCAAATTACAAAGTCATGAGAAATTGAAACATAAAGTACAAAATTGGTTTCAATATCACCAAATAATGGAGTTTTTTAAACAGGACAGGAAAATTGGTTTCCAGGTGGAGAAATCAAAATTAGAAACTGAATTGTTAGAACCCAGTACTAAGAATTTATCTAGAATGTATAACTTGTTGCTGAAATGGAACACGCAGGATGAAACAGTCAAATCAGCTATGATTAAGTGGGCGCAGGATGTCGGTCATAACATCATGTCAGATGACTGGGAATGGTTATGGAACACCGGTACCAAATTTACGGCATGTAATGCCTTAAAGGAAAACATTATGAAAATGGTTTACAGGTGGTACATGACCCCAGTCAAGCTGGCAAAAATTTATCATTTGCCCGATAACAAATGTTGGAAATGTAAAGAGATTGAAGGTACTTTTTATCACCTTTGGTGGACGTGCCCGAAGATTAAGGCTTTCTGGGAAATGATCTACAATGAAATGAAAAAGGTACTTAAGTGTACTTTTTCTAAAAATCCAGAGGCCTTCCTCTTGGGCATTGTCGGCCAATTGGTGCCAAAGAAGGATAGAACTTTCTTTATGTATGCTACAACAGCAGCAAGAATACTCATCGCAAAGTATTGGAAGACACAAGATTTACCTACTCTGGAAGAGTGGCAGATGAAAGTGATGGACTATATGACACTGGCCGAGATGACAGGCAGAATCCGTGACCAACGAAAAGAGACGGTGGAAGAAGAATGGAGAAAATTTAAAAGTTACCTTAAAGACTACTATAAACTTAATGAATGTTAAAATGTTGTGGTTCTAGAAACAAAGGGATACAGGGATATAAGATTAGAATACAGAGAGGACTAAGATGACAGAGGTCGGAAAGTAACAATTGGGAGTTGCTATAAAAGTTTGGACATTGGGATGCAGAAAGGGGAGGTATGGGGAAGTCCAAGAAAAAAGGTTTATGAAAATATGTTTGAAATTATGTGTGTATGTTTGTTTCTTTTTTAAGTGTTTGTTTGTCTTATAAAAACTTGTAAAACCAATAAAAAATTTATAAAAAAAAAAAAAGAAAAACGGAAAACCCTTTCGTCTAGCGGGTTTTTCGTCTTGCGAGGCATTCGTCTTGCGGGGCACCACTGTATGTTGGACCTTACATGAAACCCATCTGCAATCCATTTTCCCCAAGCTCACAAACTTCAAATGCAGAAACTAAACCTGATGGATGCTAACCCTGTAGACACACCGATGACAACAGGTTATCAGGTAGAAGACACTGAAGAAGCATTTTCTGACACTACACTGTACAGAAGTGTGCTAGGCAAGCTAAACTTCATTGCCAGATGTTCAAGACCTGACATTGCTGTTAGCTGTAATTTGCTAAGCAGGCAAGTTAACAATCCCACCGTTAAGGATTGGAAAGCTCTGAAATGCATAGCACGCTATTTGAAAGGCACTATGCATTACAGACTGAGATTTAACAATCAGAAGTCTGGTGGTCTTGAGATTTTTGCAGATGCAAGTTTGGGAAGTGACACAACAGACAGGAAAAGTACGTCTGGAGTTTGCTACATGTACAATCAGGGTCTATTTGATTGGTCATGCAAGAAGCAAACAACAATTAGCTTAAGTACTTGTGAAGCTGAACTGAATGCACTGTCTTATTCACTTAAGGATTGTGAATGGTTGTTACAATTGTGCAAAGACATGAGAATTCCTGTCAAATGTCCAATCCAGGTTTACCAGGACAACAAAGCATGTTTGGCTTTGCTGAATTCGGAAGGTTGTAAGCAAAGCACGAAGCACTTGCAATTGAAGGTGCAACATGCTAGGGAACATATTCAGAAGGGACTCGTAACGGTGTCCTATATGCCAGGTAATGAAATTCCTGCTGATGTATTGTCCAAGATTGTATCAAGGGATCAACACTGTACCTATGTACAGAAGTTGGGTTTGTACTGATATTGTACGAACACGCTGCCCAGTGATGTTCACAGAAAGGGGGAGGATGTTGGTTTCTGCTTTCTTCACTGTGCAGCGAAGTGCTAGTCACGGGACAATGTTTTGCATTCCACGGTCAGAGTACTGTTGGGTTTCCCACGGGAATGGGAGACTGGATGTGATGTACACTGGTTTCCTGTTTTTCACTGTTTCTCTCGGTGTTCTTTGTTCCGAGGAAAAGGATGATTGCATGTTTGTAATCTCTCAACATTGAAATGAAAATAAAGCAAAGTTAAGCATGTGGCACATACTGCTCATCATTCCGCTGTGTACAAGACTCTGCAATTACAACACCGGAGTCCTCTACCGGACTACCCATTTTCATTGGGGGAAGGTGATGGCGCTCCCTTCCCCCCCCCATTCATTTGCCTAACAATAACCCCTGCCAATGCCTAACCGCCAAAACCGAGAAGTTGTGACGTTTGCTATGAGGTAGGCGAAAAAACCAAAAGGCTGGAAGTGCACCAAGTTGGAAAAATTCCTACCAGGCCCCTTGCGGCGACCAACCGAAGTCCATAGCAAGGTCAAACCTACCTAAACCTAAAGGGTGGGTGGGGTGGGAAAACCGGTCAGCTGGACGGGGCAAAAGAGGGCGGTCCCCGGACGTGCCTGGCCTTAAATGGGCTAGGCCACGCCCCCCGGCCCCGCCGATTGGCGGGCAGGGTTGCCGGCACGCCCGGGGATTCCCCTGCTCTCGCGGGGGCAGAAGGCCAGCCCCCGCGAGTGGAGTGTGTGGGAGGGGTTAGCCCGCAACCCCCTCTCCTCTCTAGCTCGGAAATGGCTTTGCGTGGCAAGTCCCCTCCCCCAATTGAAATAAAGACACGTGACACATTATTTAAGGTTAATGGGCATAAAAAGGCCACAACTGTATTGATTACAGAATTGGAAGGTATTGGCCTTAGGCATTGGCTCCTATCGACTACCCGGCATGGAGACTGGGAAGGGTTAACCACAAGCCATGGGGGGGTCCTGTTGGAGTACGCCAACTAGGATCCCACGGGTGTCACTGCTCGGGGGCGTGCCGGAGGCCCTTACCTCCCTAGGTTTCGGACAAGGCAATGCCCCCCGGAGTCCTCTACCGGACTACCCATTTTCATTGGGGGAAGGTGATGGCGCTCCCTCCCCCCCCCATTCATTTGCCTAACAATAACCCCTGCCAATGCCTAACCGCCACTTGAGCAAAGCTCGCCGCCAATACCTTCAGCTGAATGGGGCAAAAGAGGGCGGTCCCCGGACGTGCCTGGCCTTAAATGGGCTAGGCCATGCCCCCCCCAGCCCCGCCGATTGGCGGGCAGGGTTGCCGGCACGCCCGGGGATTCCCCTGCTCTCGTGGGGGCAGAAGGCCAGCCCCCGCGAGTGGAGTGTGTGGGAGGGGTTAGCCCGCAACCCCCTCTCCTCTCTAGCTCGGAAATGGCTTTCCAGAAGACTTGGGCCAAAGCTTGGATCTTCAGTGGGTGGGTCTGCGGCCACAGCTGACAGAAGGTGGCTCACAACAACTGTCCTGGGACCAGCTAAGAGGAGAGTCCACAAATTCATGTTTGAATGGAAGCTATACCACATCAATTTCTAAAAATGAGTTGGTAGTTTAAAAATATTCTTATAAAGAAATAAGCATGGGTTCCAGGTCTGAAAAAGTTTAAGGTGTTGTTTTCTGCATTTGAAGTTTGTGAGCTTGGGGAAAATGGATTGCAAGACGAAAAACCCGCTAGACGAAAGGGTTTTCCATTTTTCAATGCGCTTCGCAAGACGAATTTCCCTATGGGCTTGCTTCGCAAGACGAAAACGTCTTGCGAGTCTTGCAATTTTTTTCACTCCCCCCCTTTTTCTAAGCCGCTAAGCCGCTAATAGCCTTTTAGCCGCTAAGCCGCTAAGCCTTTAATAGCCGCTAAACCGCTAATAGCGCTAATCCGCTAAGCCGCTAATAGGGTTGCTTCGCAAGACGAAAAAACCGCTAGACGAAGAGACTCGCAGAACGGATTATTTTCGTCTTGCGAGGCACCACTGTATTCCTCCATTATCTAGCTGACAATTTCATTTCCCAGAAGTTGGAAGAAGCAACAAGGGAATCATCTATCTTGGACCTGGTCCTCACCCACAGTGAGTGGCGGAGCAACCTGCTGCAGCCCCCAGACAGCATCAAAAGGAATGACAGTAAGAGCTGTTCAACAGTGGAATTTGCTGCCAAGGAGTGTGGTGGAGTCTCCTTCTTTGGAGGTCTTTAAGCAGAGGCTTGACAACCATATGTCAGGAGTGCTCTGATGGTGTTTCCTGCTTGACAGGGGGTTGGACTCGATGGCCTTTGTGGTCTCTTCCAACTCTATGATTCTATGATTCTATGAATGGCCAGCTGAGATTTAGAACAAGAAGCACATTGGGAAACTATATCCCTTGCTTGGGCCAAGGGAATAGAAAACTGCTTTGCCAATGCTTTCGCAGGAAGGTGAAAGGTGTTATGACATAGTATAGGATCAGAAAAGAGAGAAAAGGCAGAAATGTCCCCCAAAGCCGCATCTGCTCTTGCATTGCCCTCTGCTAAATACCATGGGTGCGATGTGTGGGAGCGAAGATGTGCAACATAATAAGGGAACTCTCTGTGCTGAAGTAAGGCCTGCAGGGCAAGAAACAAGGAAAACAAGTCAGAATCCAAGGAAGGAGTTATATAAGATATTGGTAAAATAGCAAAAAGGTGATATACATACTGAGTATCCACAATAAGATTGAAAGGTTGAGTAGGAAAGGATTGAAATGCAAGAATCACAGCCGCTAGCTCAGCTTGCTGAGCAGAAGACTGTGGGGGGGGGGGTAAATAAACATTTCCATTGTCCTCCCTCCTCCCATGTCACTACCCCCTCTACTTCTTGTTCCATCTGCGAAAAGGGTCAATGCAGAGGGGAGAGGTGTGAGAGACAAGGGGGTAGCCAAAACATAGGTGACCTGTGTCAGAAATGTCAAACCGTCATCCTTTGGAGCGTTAAAAATGATGACACCTATAGACTTCCGGGTTGTCGCCATCGCCGCATGGCGGACTCCCTCCGAGCTCCGGAGGGGGTCTGCTCGGCAGGGGCTGGGTCCTACCGCGCCGGCGACGCGGGGACCCTTAAAAACCACGGGCACGGAGCCCGTGGACATGGGTGACTCGGCTGGCACCGTTAGCGCCCTCCCGACTCGTGAAGGAGCCTTTTTAAAGGCTTCGGATCGGGTGCCGGGGAGCGGCGTGGTGCTTTGAGTCCTCTGCTTTCCCTGCCGAGCGAAGCCGCATGCCATTCGACGGAGAGCGCTGACTTCTTCCATTGGAAATTCGGACTATTAACAACAACCCGTGAGTAATTGGGAAACCGGGTTCAAAAGGAGAAAAAAAGAATTTTTTTTCGGATTCGGCACGAGCGGGGGTGATCTAAAAAGGAAGTCAGTCCCCCCCCTACTGTAAACATTCTAAAACAAGGACTGGGTAACCAAGGTCGAAAGAGAAGCATACTCTTGACAAAAATCATTAATTCCACGATGGGAAATTACAAGAACTGTGCTGGAGGAGAAGAGTGGAGGGTGAGAAGGAAAATGTAACCCCCCCTGGGAACCGGGGCGATTCGCAGAGCCTGGCGAAGAGAGACGGAGACTTTGACAGCTGTCAAAGTAGCTGTCAAAGTTGGAGAATATAAAGAGGACTTTGTTAGGAGGACTTTGCTGGTTAATTTTGTTACAATTTGATACAATATGGATATAAACTGTCGGAAAATAAGGAACAACAATTTGACTTTTGGATTAGAGGATACAAAGTTATTACAATTCCCCTAGAGGGGTTTCGGGACATTACAAAAACGGTCGTAAGTGGAAAAATACTCTTGGATTCGTACAGGACTTGTTATCTTCTGGGAAAGCTGCAAAACTGAAATAGTATTTTGTCTACAGAGGTGTTTACATTAAAGGAGACAATAGAATTTTCTATTGAAGAAAGGAAGGGACGCGCTAGCAATGATACAGATGCAGATTAAAGAGAAGACTTTGAGATTCAGAAATGTTCCAGAAGAGGAGAAGGAGGATATTTGGAAGAAGATGATTGAAACTTTAGCAAAGTGGCTACATTTACAGGAAAAAGACATAATAGAACAGACAGAGAAAATCTTCAGAGTGAACTCAAGAAAAGCAAAAATGAACAAATGGCCGGCAGACTGCATCATTGTATTCACATCGAATTGGATGAGAGATAAGATCCTCCAACTAAAGAGTAAGAACAAATTAACCATAGATGGAAAGGAAATAATAATTTTACGAGAAGTCCCACCTAGGCTGATAAAAAAGAGACAGCAATTCCAATTTCTAACAAAAGCATTAAAGGCCAAAGCAATATCTTTCAGATGGGAATACCCAGTGGGGATTTCCTTCAACTTCAAAGGAAAAAGAAGACGATTTGAGACATTTGAGGAAGCAGATATGTTTTGGAGGAAGTATCGAGGAGAATTAGGAGGTGGGAAAAGTGAAGTAAGAAATGAGGAAGGAAGAAAGGGAGAGCTATCGGATGAGGCGGAAGAAGAAGAAAAAGCTCAGCAAAGGGTGGAAGGATAAAGAACTACGCCAGTGGTTTGATATTGGCAATCAGACCAATAACTATTACAAAACCCCTCTCCTTTACCACTGCAGATAACGTAAACTCTTTCCATTAACTTTAGAATTTTTTAACTAATAAATAATGAAATTTAAATTGTTATCATGGAACGTGAATGGTCTAAATAATAGGAGGAAGAGGCAGAAAATAGAACGTATCTTAGAGAGGCAGAAGTGGGACCTTGCTTGCTTACAAGAAACCCACATAGATACTAAGCATAAAAGACTATTGGTAAAACCAAAGTTAGGGGAAGAATTCATCGCATCTGATGTAAGAAAAAAGAGGGGGGTTGTAATGTATGTTAAAAGCAAATATGAACCGGAATTGATATATGAAGACAAAGAGGGGAGGATTATAATAGTCAAAATGTTGAAATCAAACCTTTATTAGGCATTATGCAAATAAAAACCGTAAGAAAGAAAATAACATGTAAAAGCCTTGAAATATATATAAAAAGGCAGCAGTTGGTTACAATCATATATATATATATATATATACATATAAAATCAGTGGTTTTCCTTGTTAACCTGCTCCTTGGAGGACTGCAGCCAAAAACTCGGCTACCCCCGCCGTTACCCTTTGGTCAACGTCGGATAGGCAGAATCCCGCACATTCACCTTGCTGGGGTTCCAGACCACCCAAAAGAGGGGACAGCACGCGTTGACGGAGCGTACTGTACAATGGGCAATGAAAGAGAATATGCTCTACAGTGTCCGGGACATTCATAGAGCATCTGCAGAATCTCTTGTTTCTAGGGATGTTTTGATATCTTCCCCAGACAAATGCTGAGGGAAAGACATTCAACCGGGCCAGCATAAAAGCCCTACGTTGGGCTGGGATTATTAATTTAGTGACGTAATTGACTCTGCTATCTAAGATATTTAAATCATAGAATATGGGGGAGCAAATTTTGTTTACAGCCGCCATAATATTTTGTCTCTCCACATCCTTTAGTCTAGCTAGGATATTTTGGAAAATGTATTGCTCATTAGAATTATACAGGGACTCCAGCTCGATGCCTAAAGATTCAATCTTTTTTTCGAGGTACTGATACCATCTTGATTTATAGGAGTCTTTGAGCAGATCAGCGAGCAGGCTTGATGGAGAGCAGCGAAAGTGGCAGCGTAACCAGTACTTTATTGAGGTGGACCAGGCCCAGTATTCCATTGTGTGTATGCCTATTTCTGCACACATTGTCTCATATTTGATCGCAGCTGGGAGTCCAAGAATACGTCTCAGAAAGCTGGAGTGAATCTTATTTAAATCACTGTTATATGCTTGAATCCATAGCGGGATTCCATAGAATATCTGGGCTTGCACTTTTGTTTGGAAAATCTGATTGGCCGCAGGAATAAATTGATTACCTTTCTGATAATAAAAACGGGCAACTGCTGATGAGGTGCACTTTGCCTGTTTTATGGCATTTGTGCGATGACTTGCCCACCCTAGATTGCTCTGGAATAAGATTCCCAGATACCTATAGATTTTTACTTGTTGGATTTCTTGCCCTCTTATTTTCCATTTCTCTAGTTTCCAACCATTTGAGAAGACCAAAATTTTTGTCTTCTCGTAATTTATAGAGAGTTTATTACATTCGCAGTAAAGGGTCAGAGAAGATATAAGACGTTTCAGACCCAAGCTCGTTAATGATAGTAGGACTGCATCGTCTGCGTATAATAAGAGAGGAACTGGTTTCTGATTAAGTTTAGGGGCATGTGATTCTATTTTTTGAAGGTGATCTGGCAAGTCTGATAAGAATAAGTTAAATAGAAAGGGGGCAAGAATACATCCTTGTTTTACCCATTTCGAGATTGGGATGTCTGATGAAAGATGACCTATGGTGTTAAGTTTGACTTGACAGACATTGGAAGAGTATAGATTTTGTATTAGAATCAATAAGCGCTGATCAATTTTTAGTTCTGCGAGTTTCCTCCACAGCTTTGGGCGGTCAATTGAGTCGAATGCACCACGAAAATCTACAAAAGCAGCATATATCTTAGATTGCCTTTGAGATCTATATTTTTCAACCAAATGCATAAGTATAAGGCAGTGGTCTAATGTAGAGCAACCTTTAGAGAAACCTATTTGTTCTTTCCCTGGTAAATTTAAATTTTTCATCCATATAAGGAGTTTGGATAGGAGGTGCTTAGCGTAGATTTTCCCTATCACTGATAGTAAGCTTATCGGTCTGTAATTCTTTGGTTCTTTTGGGTCGCCATTTTTAAAGATTGGGATAATTATTGATCTTAACCATATCTCCGGTATGATCCCATCTTTGTCTATGAGAGTAAACAATTGAGCTAGGGGTTCTGCCCACCAATCTATATAGGTCTTAAATAATTCTATTGGTAGACCGTCTGGCCCAGGCGATTTCCCCGATTTGAAATTTTTAACTATCTCTCTAATTTCCACTTCTTCTACCCTTGGCCACTCCTGGAGTTTATTGATTTTATTTATAGCGGTCTCATTTCCTTTAAGTTCACTGTGTAGATTGTTAAATACAGATGTAAAGTATTGGGACCATTTGGATTCTGCAATTGGTGGTTGGGTTAGTTGATTTTCGGCTTTCAGTCCTCCGTACACTAGGTTCCAGAACGCTTTGTTGTTTTTACTCTGAATTGAGTCAAATAGTTGTAGCCATTTTTGGGTTGCATATTTCTGTTTCTTTTCGGCCAGAATGTAATGATATTTTCTTTTTTCATCGAGATAAGAGGGCTCTAGTTTAATGCGATTATTTTTAAATGTTTGACGCAGTTTTCTTTTTAGCTGGAAACATTCATCGTCAAACCAGGGGCTAGCGCTATGTTTAAGTATCCAACCTTTAAGTGGAGTACTAAGCTCTACAAACATTTGGAAGATTTCATTATAAGTTTTCAGAATATCACTGCAGGGATTAGTGGTCTTTAAATTGGATAATACTTGTTTTCTCAGGTTGGCTGTGAGTTTTTGCCCCACTGCTGCACTCATTTCCTGAGACCATTTTAATTGAGTCATTTGTTTGTATTGAGAAGGTTCTATGATATTGTACTTAGTTATTTTGGTTTCGTTCTTTAAGTTTATAGACAGCGATAGTGGCTGATGGTCGCTTTCAGTACGCGTTCCAATTTTGAGGTCCATGATCGAATTTATAATATTATAAGGGGCAAGAATATAGTCAATGACACTGCATCCTCGGGGGGAGAAGTATGTAAACTCCCCGCTTCTATCGCCTTCTGTTGAGCCGTTCACAATCTGCAAATTAAAGTTGTTACATAATTCGAGTAGGCGTAAGCCTTCGTTGTTTACAACCCTATCTCTGGAGAAACGTCCTATTTTCAGGGCATGTGCGATATCATTATCAGTATTCCAATTTAATTTGCTACATAGTTGTTCATTGTTGGTTCCCACTCTTGCATTAAAATCACCTGCTATTATCAGTGAAGCATTTGGGTATTTATCGGTCAAATTTTCTATATAGAAGGTTAGCTGTGACCAATTTTCACTGCTGCTGTTGTTTTTGGTTGGGGGGATGTAGACGTTTACAAGTAGCAAGGTATCGTCTTTTTGTGTTAAAAGTAGAGCTTGTGCAAGTGGAAAGCATTTTTCTAGCTGCTTGATCTCAAACCCTGAGTTGTCTTTGATCATACAACAGAACCCTGCTTTCGGCCGGCCCTTCGTGTTTGTTTTCAAAGCGGGTTTCGTATAGGAGGTGAATCCATTAATTTTAATATCTCTAGTTGACCATGTTTCTTGTAGAAGTATTAATTCAAAATCTTTGAAGAAGTTCATTAGGTCTGGGTCTGCCAAAACAAGGTACGGATTTGGAATCGGTCTCAAATTATAGACCCATTTCATTGTTAAATTCCGATTATAAAATTTACGCAGGATTATTGGCTAATAGGTTGAAAAAAATTATAGGAAAAATAGTACATAAAAATCAGGCTGGATTTGTGGAAGGTAGACAAATAAAGGATAATATCAGAAATATAATAGACATAATGGAATATCTACAAGTAAGAAGAGACAAACAAGCAGCCCTGATTTCAATCGATGCGGAGAAGGCTTTCGACAAAATCTCATGGGAATTTATGAAAAAACTATTAAAAGAATTGTGTCTAGGTGAAAAATTCCAAAAAGGTATAAATGCAATATATAACCAACAGAAAGCAAAAATTATTATTAATGGAGAGTTTGGAGAAGAAATCAACATCTTTAAAGGTACAAGACAAGGATGCCCCCTATCCCCAATGTTATTTATAATAGTATTAGAGGTTCTATTAAAGAAAATAAGGCAGGACAACCAAATAAGAGGAATAGCAGTTGGTGAAAAAAGATATAAGTTAAGAGCCTTTGCAGACGATGTTATGATCACAACAGAAAATCCCCTACAATGTACACCTAGAATATTGGAATGCATAAACGAATATGGCAGATTAGCAGGATTCAAATTAAACTATGGGAAAACCAAAATACTAGTGAAAAATATGGAAGAAAAGGATAAAGTGAAATTACAAGAAATTACAGGATTGGAAATCAAAAAGAAAATAAGGTATCTTGGAATAAATTTAACAACAAATACTATAGACTTAAGTAATGAGAACTATGGGAAAACATGGAATGAAATAAAAAATGACTTGCAAGTATGGGGAAAATTAAATCTTTCCTTACTAGGGAAAATGTCGGTAATAAAGATGAACATATTACCAAGGATGATGTTTTTATTTCAAAGTATCCCAATACTAGGAGGAGATAAATGTTTTAATAACTGGAAAAGAGATTTGGCTAAATTCATATGGTCAGGGAAAAAGCCAAGAATAAAACACAAAATAATGATAGATAAGAAGGAGAGAGGAGGATTTGGTCTCCCAGATATGGAGTTATATCACGATGCGGTGGGTCTGACCTGGCTAAAGGAATGGATCAAATTAGATGACTCGGATGTATTGGATTTAGAGGGAGTAGAGACGAGATTTGGATGGCATGCCTATTTAATAGATGAAAAAGTGAGAGTACATAAAGGCTTCCTAGGGCATATAATCAGAAAATCTATATATAAAAAATGGGAGAAATATAAGAGACTCTTAGAACCGAAAACTCCCTGGTGGGCATCGCCAGCAGAAATTGTCGCAGTGAAAAAATTAAATATGAAAGAAAATTGGGCTACCTATAAAACTGTATTAAAGGAAGAAAACGGAGAATTGGAATTAAAGGACTACACAGAGATTAAAGCTCATATTAGTGATTGGTTCCAATATATTCAAATTAAGTATAGATTAGCAAAAGACAAAAAGTTAGGATTTGAAAAAGAAATATCAAAATTCGATAAATATTTAATACAAGAAAAATCAAAAAATATATCTAAATTGTATAATCTGATTTTAGAGTGGGAAACAAAGGATGAATTGGTTAAAGCATCAATGATTAAATGGGCGCAAGATATTGGGAAAAATATTATGTTTGAACAATGGGAAAAATTGTGGAAAGAAGATATGAAATTCACCATGTGTTATATACTGAAAGAAAATTACCTTAAAATGCAACATAGATGGTATTTAACACCTGAAAGAATAGCAAAAATGAATAAAAACTGTAGCGATATCTGCTGGCGATGTAACACGGGAAAAGGTACCATGATACATATATGGTGGAATTGTTTAAACATCAAACAATTTTGGGAAATAATATATAATGAAATGAAAAAAATGTTTAGATACTCATTTAGGAAAACGCCAGAAGGTTTTCTATTGGGAATTGTACCAGGAAGCCTAAGGGAAGAAGATAAGACCTTATATTTATACGCAACAGTAGCAGCAAGGCTATTGATTGCGAAAAACTGGAAAAGTGGTATAATACCGACAAAAACAGAGTGGCTTGCCAAATTATTGGAGTATTACAATATATCCAAAACAATGGAAGAAATTGGAAGGATTTCAAAAGAAAAGATAGATAGGGACTGGAAGGTGTTTAAAAGATACTTGCAAAATCATATCGAAAAATCAGAACTCCTATTAGAATAAACAAGTTCCGTTTCAAATACTGATATATCAAATAAGATGGAAAACAATGTGTAATAGAAAAAGAAGTATGAAATTAGGGTAAAGGTGTGTGAAAGAAAGTAATAGAAGTGGAAAGAAATTGTAATTGAGTAGATTGGAAGTCAAACACAAAGGTGGGGTGAAGGGTTGGTGGATGGTGATGGGGAAAGGAACTATTTGTGGGATTGAGTGTAAGTATGTTTGAACATTTTTAAGGATTGTAAGAAATGTATGTTTGTATGCTTGTATATGTGTATTAATGATGAATTTAAATTTTTAAAAAAAGGAAGGGACTGGACGTAAGTTTTTGTTCCTGAACAACAAACCTCTGTAGAGATACCAGATTTCCGAATTAGAACGTTTTCGCAGCTGAACAGGACAAGAAACCTGAGAAAGTGAGGAATAAAAAGAACAAAGGACTGATTACGACATGGAAAGAAAAAAGGGAGGAGCGGTAAAGACCAAGGAAATTAAAGGCCTTTTTTAGATTGGACGTTTGAAGTTAAACATTATTAAAATAAATAAATTAAAAGAAAACCAGCAAGGTGGAACTGGGGAGAAATCTGGCCATGGATTTGAGACCTCCAGGCTGACAACATACAGACTGATGGACATAGGGAATCTAAACCGGGGAAGGGGGGGGGGGAGATTTGGAATCCAAAGGCTGTGCAACTATTTTTTGAATCTTTTTATATCTTTTATCTTTTATATCTTTATATAACTCTTGTATATCATTTCATTTTGATTGGACATGTTTTTTTTTAAAAAAAAGGGAATTCGTGGAAGGAAACTGGGGTGGATCTGGGGGAAAAAATCTTTTTTTCTATTTTTGTAAATGATATGGGAGGGAGGTAAGATTGTGTAATTTAAATTGGATAGTGGGTTAAACAAATTAAGTTTTAAATGGGGAGTGAGAGATTGTAGAACTAAATTCATGAAAGGGGAATACAGCTGGGAGGGGGAAGGGGGAGTCCCAGAAAGTTGGTATTGGAAGTAAGGCTTTAAGTGTATTTTATCTTTGTATTTCTATATTTTTTGGAAAATTAAATAAAAATAATTTTTTGAAAAAATGATGACACCTATAAAATCAGCCAAGGCAATTTGCATGGCAGCATTTGTTATGAATAAATGCTGCTGTTCAGTCTGTGAGAAGGGCAGATATATTGATGCAACATCAGAACCGCTCAAAGCTATAGCACGTGAACGTCCTTTGATAACAATGTCTGATGTGGATTCAACAACGGAATAAATGTTTTTAGGTGGGGTGTGTGGTAAATGTAGCCATTCTATAATGCAGATTGTCTTCTTCTTTTCTGTCTGAGCATATAAATTCCTGTTGGCAACAATGGTGTCGCAAACACTGCCAGATGCAGCTTGTGTGCAGCACCTCTAGGTGGTGCATGCGGAAAGGTTTCAATGCTTCACCCACAAAATGTTGACAAAGTGTAGGGGAGTTCCGCATGCCTTGAGGCAGGACAACCCACTGATATCACTGGGTGGGCTGCGAATTGTTATATACTGGCAATGTAAAAGCAAACCGTTCCCTGTCTGCTGGAGCCAGTGGGATGAAGATGGTTCAATGTGGCCGAAAGTCAATTGTTCAGAAATAAGCTGTTCAGAAATAGCTGGTGCCGCTGCTGCTGATTTTTCTTTTGGTAGAGGCCACTGTTCTACCCCCACTGGGGTATCAGTGATCCTGGTTTGCCACACTGGAAACAAGTTGTATCGGTGGCTACAGGCTGGTTTTCATTTAGCGCTGCCGCCAGCAGATGAGCCTTGTGGGTGGCTGTACCAACAGACTGACAAATGCGAAGCATGGCTGCTGTGTCTGTGGCAGGATTGTGTATCATCGGTTGTAACGCAACCTTACAATCCTCATTGGCATTTTCAAAGGCCAATTGTTTGATAATTATTTGTTTGGCTTCAGGATTTTCAATTTGACGACTCACTGCTGTAAAGACTCTCCTCCCTGAAAGAGAGGGGAGTGGTTGTGGGCGGGAGCCCGAACACCGCTCCTAGCAGGGGGCGTTGCCCCCTGCCTACAGCTCACCTGGCTGGCACTCACGCCCCCCCTGGTGGCCGCCCAACCAGGTGCCATGGGGGGCGTGTCCAGCAGCCTTTATGCTGCAGTGCCAGCCTCTCCCCGGCCTCATTTCTATTTGTCGTCCTGAGCGAGTCACCCACCCTCCACTCCCTTTGAGTTAGGGCTTAGGTCATTGGCCTTGCTATGGACCTTAGGTTGTTCGCCCCGGTTGCCCGGGGGGCCTGGTAGGAGTTTTTCCATTTGGCATTAGGCTTTTTGGTTTTTTCGCCTACCTCATAGGAATCGTCACAACTTTCTGGTGGTATTGGTGGGTAGGTTAGGCATTGGAATAATGTGTTGTGGTGTGTCGAAGTGCTAGGTGTGGCCATCGCCTATGCCTTCAATTTATAGGGGTATTCCGTTAAAGGAATCTGGCGGTCGTGTATTCCGTCCGAAGCCTGCTTGGCGGGAGGCCATGGCACGACCCTCGGTGACATCAGGGGTGAGCCTATAGTTGGATTAGCATCAACAGGTGTTGACCCCCTGGTGAATAAACCCACTTGTTTTGCGATCCAATGCCTAAGCCAATACCTTTTCATTGCTGTAATCAATAAAGTTGTGGCCTTTTCTAGCCCATTAACCTTATATCACGTGTCTCTTTGTCTTCATTTTACTTCGTGGGGGTCGGGTCCTCGAACCACAAGCAGCCTGTCCATAAAGGAAGAATATGATTCTCTTGCCTCTTGCCTGATTGAACCCCACCTTGATTGAATACTGGTGGGTTCTGGGATTTTTCTCATTGCTTGTTTAGCAGCAAGAGCAGTGTCCCTCAATAAGATTTGCAGCAGTGTGGCTTGCACTGAAGCTTGAGTGAAAGGACCACGCCCCATCATGGCATCTATGACGTCTGCAAGGGTAATATTTGGATTATTTCCCCTGATTTGTTGAAACAAAGCTGGAGCATAAGCACGGCAGGCAGTTTCCCATTCGTGGGCAAACAAAACACCTGCTGATGGGGGTAACACTGTACGTGCCAAAAGCTTGATGTCATCTGGAACCAAAAGCTGGGCTAATGTGGCTTCCAAAAGAGCCTGTGTAAATGGGGCTCGAAGTCCATTTGTCCTTACTGACAATTGCAGCTCTTTCAAGATTTTAAAGTCAAAAGGTTGGTGTGTCACTGAAAGTAGCTGGAGTGAGTGCCAAGCCAGGAATCATGCTTCTTTTCAAACCATGTTCTGAAGTTTGTTTCATGATCAGAACAATCCTCTCAAGTGATTGTTTTCACCCTGCTTTAAAAGCAACACTTCAAAGAACGGCTCAAAAAAATAAATACACAAAAAAAACCCCTTAGCAAAACAGGATTCCCAATGAAATGGTCTGCCTCACAGCCAGAGGCTCTACTCCAAGGAAGCACTGAGGAGGACTGTGACAGTTTGGAGCTTTGCTGTGTGTTCTCTGATCTGGTGACACATGCTGTCTGTTGAAGTTGAATGGGGAGGGGCCCTTAGATGTCTGAAAGAGTTCTGGGACTTGCTGGTTAATGGGATTTTCTGCCGTCCTCAGCGGATGCTCAGCCCTTCTGTCTATTCCAGCTGTAGTGTTTCAGAAAGTTGCTTTGAGCCAAACACACTCCCCTTTGAAAGTTTCAAGATCTCAAGTCTCAAATGTTTGGTAGCCAAGAGCATGGCTTAATTAGAATTGGAAACACTATTGAAAAGGTTTACTTTTCAAATACATTTAAGTAGGAATTACTCAGCCTTGGAGAAGCCCCTTCCTTGGGTCTCGGTCACTCACCTGTCAGTCACTCATCCATTCTGAATGGGTAGAAAGAAGCACAGAGCTATGACATACAGAGAGGCGTCAGGCAACCTCACTGGAGGAGGACTGGTGATTCTGGCCATGTATCTGAGTCAGTAATCACAACGCAGAGAATTGCCAGAGTTAGAATTAATCATCCTAGCAGAGACTGCTTAGAAGTATGGAATTCAACAACAATCAATCATGCAGAGATGCAACGGAGAACATTTTCTGAAATTAGAAAAAGCTGCCCAGTGCTGGGGAATGACCCCAGTCATGTCCAGTGTGGGAGAGACATGGCAGGATTAACCACCCTGTGCTCTTTCAGCAACTTTCTCTGTGGTCAAGAGCTGTAGGTGCTCATCAAATGGAAGCCCTACTTCCATCTACTGCTCTGAAGTAGGGTCATCTCTGCCTCCAGGTTTTCAACTTTTATGTACATCTTCTGAAAATGCACAAACCTTTTCTCTTGTATGAATGATGCCAGGTTTTAGCTCACTGGTTCCTTTATTTTATCCAGTTTTCTGTTTGGAATCTTAATGGCTCCCCCTTTGTATTTTTTTTAAAATAATTTTTATTAACTGGCTAATCACATCAAATTAAATCACATCATATAAATTCCAAATTACAAAGCCAAATTTTTAAATTTTGTTGGGGGAACCCATACTTCAAGATCCAAAGGGGGATTCAGATCATCTTCTTTACTGCGTTAATGTCCAAATCAGTCCCAATCAGTCCAAACAAAGTTCATAATTCTATCCAGTCTTATCTTGGTGTTTCCACATCATATCTTATTCATATAATTTCTCTTTTTCCTTTACGATCTCTTCTGTTGGTCTCCTTAAGCCGATAGCAAGTATAATAATCCTGTGTGGATTTCCCGTTCCTCCACTAAGTCCAGATGGTTTCCATATATCTCCTTAGTAGATAACCTCGTTCTTTCCATCGTAAATTTTGGCATTTGTCGCTCTTAAGTCCCACCGAGGAGTTGATCCACGATATGTAAACAACTCTATTTCTCTCTTTCTCCTCCCAGACCCAAGAGCTCCAACAATGCCTCCCAAAATGGCGACGGCATTTTTAACTGCGTCATTCCAGAACTCTTAGCTTTCCAGCTTCATCTTGAAACATTGCTTTGGATCGAAAGTTTATCTCCACACAGCCTTAAATCCACAGCTTAAGTCCTTAGTTTCTGACTCATTAGGGGAGGGGATTCTTGTTAAATCACATAAAAAAAGGAAGGCAGGTTTTCTCCCCCCTCCCCCATTTGTCATACCATATCTTGACGTATCTTCTCATATTTTATTCTTGTCTTGTTATCAGAGATCTCTTCTGTCAGCAGTCTTTACTCCCCTTTTTCCTTGAAGCATGTGCAATTAATCTTGTCCAAATTGTTTCTTTTAAAGATCATTTGCAACTAGCGGCGCGAATCAGGAACGGCGTCCAGGAGAGCCGGAAATCCCACAGGAGGGCTTTGTGCCTAGTGCCCCCACCCCCATAAATTCGGGGGTGGTATAGGGCACAGCAGGCAAGGGCCGTCCCCCCCACAATCCTGGGGGGGGGTTAGGGAGGCTAATTACCCCCATCATAGCCTCCAAATTACCTCGTGTGGGTCGGAGAGATGTTATTGTCAGCCATCTTCCGATGCGCCACCTAGTGGCCCCCAATGGCTCCCCCTTTGTAAAAGCCTTTCCTCAGGAAAGTGGATAAGGCAAAAGAGGAGACCCATATATTGTAGGTGCCTTGGAGGGGTCATGTTTGCCTCCACACAACCATGTGCAGAAGAGTCATGGTTGCTCCTGACAGGGGCAGCCTTTGACACCACCACCACCACCTCCCCAGGAGAACACAAAGCTAGCGTATTTAGTAATGAGAATATTTTGTCTCCCCAAATACCGGTAGTCTTGCCACTTGTAATGTTTTTATTGGGAGGAGGAATAAGGAATTGCACCTCCTCCCAATTGCTTAGCCCAGCCATACTGAATTCTGTCTGTTGATCACACTCAAACACAACAAGGGACTAGGGATGGAGGAGAAATGTGATTCAATTTGCATTTAAAGGCAAACCTACTTAATTTGCACTTCCCAAAACAAAATGAGTACTGAAGTGCAGCCATTGTTTGAAATCCACACTTGCTGAATTTTGCAAGGTTGTCCTCCAGTCAAGCCATGTGTCCAGAAATGCATGTATTAGGGAAATAACATACAGAAATGTATTACATTAATTTAAATTGTTTTACAAAAATACATTAGGCAAGTTATACATACAAACTATGTGCATGTTATGAGAAATTTGCACTAAAAATGCTGGTGATTTTTTCTTTTAATTGCAAACTGATGTGGGAATGTGGCAAAATATTTTTAAGGTGACATGGAAATGAGGAGAGCTAAACTTAAGACATGGGTATAGCCAAGGAGGGGCAGATCCAAAAATATTATTGAAAAGCATTGAAAGTACTCAATTATCTGAGGTTCTGCTCCCCCTCAGCAGAAGCCTGGCCCCCACAATGTCTTATTTATGGTGTATTTTTGCCTGTGACTTAAGAAACTGAAACTGAAAGATTCTACCGTCCTTACAAGGGAAGTAACCTAGGCACTATCTCTCATTCAGTTCTGTAGCTTGGGGGTTCCTTCTACTGGACCCTTCGCCAACCTGGGGCTGGAAGCTTGAGCTTGGGTCCTGCTCATGGGTTTCCCTTTGGGGCATTCACTGTGGGAGCAGGATCCTGAATTAGATGGGCCATTGGCCTGACCCAGCAGGTTTTTCTTAGTTTCCTATGTTCACATGCTGGTTTAAGAATAATCAATGTAGGTGATGTATTTTGGAGAGGTTCTGGCCCTATCGGGTTCTTTATAAGGGTGCTTTGTATGCTGCCATTCTTTCTGAAGGCACCTTGGTATCTCTGGTCCCAGCCCATGCCCTCATGCCATAGACCTGGCTGTTCCTTTCTCTCCTTGCAGGCTGAAGAGAAGCAGAAGGCCTCAGCTGCATTTGCTCAGCTCCACACTGCCATGGAGATCCTGGGAATTGTGGTGGAGGAGCAGAAGGCCATCTGGCGAGTTTTGGCCGCCATCTGCCACCTGGGTGCTGCAGGGGCTTGCAAAGGTAAGACTAACGGCTGGCAAAGGTGGCATTTTGGGCTGGGTGGTTCTACAAGGAGACTGCTGTGCTGGATCCATCTGCTGCAGCCTGAGAAAGGAGATGATGGAGATGTCCCTGCTTTGCAGGCTGCATGGTGCAGCATTTCAGAAAATCAAGCCATCTGCTTGGGCTCATTTGTCTGAATTCCCTGCCCCCTTTTAGCCTATCCTTCTAGGAGCATTACAGAAAGTCAATGGATCTCAGTTCAGCCTCTCTGCTTGAGAGGCTGCTGTTTTCATATAATGCTGGTCTTGCACAAGGCCTGCTCTTGGAGATCCCTGGAGTGGGAGGAGAGCCAGAGAAAGTGCAAGACCCTCCAATATGTGTTCTGTCTGAGCCAGCAAGCAGAGTGTGCCACCCACTGCAGAGTTGGCAAAATGTTAAGCCACTTGCTATCTTACATAGAACCATAGAATTGTAGAGGGCTGCCTCATGGAAACAAGCCTGTTTTTTGCTGCTCCAGAGAGTGGTACCCAAACCAACAGATTCAAATAACAAAAGAGGAGATTCTGATTAAACTGGGAAGAACGTTCTGAAGATAAGAGCCATTTAACGGTGGAACAGACTCCTTGGAGGCTTTTAAGCAGAGGTTGGATGGCCATCTGGCATGGATACTTCAGTTGAGATTCCTGCATTGCAGGGGGTTGGACTAGATGACCCTTGGGGAGGCCCTTCCAACTTTACAATGCTATGATTTCCTCAACACCCCTCAGCCTCCCGGGCTGCTCACACGTCCTGATCTGAATATGCCTCCTAGTAGGAGTTGCCTTATTGTGGCGTTCCCTGGGCTTTGAAGAGTGGTTGCCTAGGAAAGCTGCAGAATGCAAATCCCTGGGGTGATAATTTTAGAATGAGAGAAGGGACTCTCACAGCCACCCCTTGGCTCCCTTAAAATTAAAATGTGGGCTAAATGTTCAGCACAACAGTAGTCCAAGAGGATAGCAAAATCATACAAGGATCATGAAAGTGTATTATCAGAGATGGCTACAAGCAATGCTACTGTTCCAGAGTCATAGAATCATAGAATCATAGAGTTGTTATAGACCACAAGGGCCATCGAGTCCAACCCCCTGCCAAGCAGGAAACACCATCAGAGCACTCCTGACATATGGTTGTCAAGCCTCTGCTTAAAGACCTCCAAAGTAGGAGACTCCACCACACTCCCTGGCAGCAAATTCCACTGTCAAACAGCTCTTACTGTCAGGAAGTTCTTCCTAATGTTTAGGTGGAATCTTCTTTCTTGTAGTTTGGATCCATTGCTCCGTGTCCACTTCTCTGGAGCAGCAGAAAACAACCTTTCTCCCTCCTCTATGTGACATCCTTTTATATATTTGAACATGGCTATCATATCACCCCTTCACCTCCTCTTCTCCAGGCTAAACATGCCCAGCTCCCTTAACCGTTCCTCATAAGGCATCGTTTCCAGGCCTTTGACCATTTTGGTTGCCCTCCTCTGGACACGTTCCAGTTTGTCAGTGTCCTTCTTGAACTGACATGTGCTGCCTATGCACTGGTGGAGGAAGAGGGGACGGGCGGAGCGCACCACCCCCGGCAGAGCAATCCCAGTGGGGTTCCATCGTGGTTGCCCCCCCCCGCCCACACTGGGCGCCCCACCCCCACAGGCGGCATACCGCGCCCCCAGGACGCGTGCCAGCCCTGCCCCCGCCTGCTCTCTGCCCTCAGTGCCGGAGCATGAAGCTCTGCCACTGTGCCTATGCACTTGTTTATCCATCTGGCTCCATTTTGAATTTGCACCCTCAGCCTTCATTACCATTTTATTATGGTAATGAACAGAGTTGAGTCTGATACTGCTGGCTCCTCTATCAGCTCCTACCCATCAGTCTCCCAGGTGCCATCAACACTGCCTGGCTTTGCAACTGTATTTTATTTTCTTCTGATTATGATTTGGTGTTGCTGTGTCTGAATTATAGCAAGAAGAATCTTCATCTCTGTAGCATGTCACAGCACCATTAATCAACTATAATTAATTTAAAATTTGGAAAGTTCACTGCTTAGGATGATGTCCTTCACCTGCCAAATGCTTAATACCAGAGTTTCCTGTAGATAGTATGAAATATCCAGGAATTTTAGTGAGGCTCTGGGTTCAGTTCTGGAATCAAGCCTTTGATACCCTGTCTAAGGCAACATCCCTCCCTTTTGACAGCAGTGGCTTGTTGATTTCTAAACAGAGGATCACTTCATTGCCCTGTAATGCTTCATTCCAGATTTTTGAAGATTACTTGGGAATTGCAAAGAGTGTGATTGCATCCCCATGTTCCTGCTTTTTTATTGCTGCAATTGTCACATGATAGTTTGGTGATTATGGGTGACACACTGCATGGAGATTTCCCTTGCATTTTGAATAGTTGGAGCTTGGTTTCCAATAGTAAAATTACCACTAAAGTTCATGGGTTATTACTAAGGTGGTGGTTGCTACTGCGGCTTCTGCTTCTTCTCCAGCTCATTGCACACAGCTCTTTACAACAAAAGTCTTATCAGTGGCAACCTGCCCATTCTGTCCATGGCCAATGCTTAGGCCACATTCAAGTCATACCTTTAAAGCACTATGATACCTCTTTAAACAGTCATGTTTTCCCCAAAGGATTATGGGAGCTGTAGTCTGTTAAGGGTGCTGAGCATTGTTAGGAGCCCCCTATACCCCTCCCAGAACTACAGTTCTCAGAGTTTCCTGGGAAGAGGGATTGATTGTATAGCTACTCTGGGAACTGTAGCTCTGGGAGGGTAGGGGAGGAAGTTTCAGACATACGTAGGTGAGTTCATCTCTGTTATAATCTTTTCCAGCAAGGTCACATCAGGAAAAGTTTGGTTCTCATGAAAGTCGCTTGACTAGGCCAGATACTTCCTAGTTTATATCTTCACCATATTGCGGGCAACGGAAGGGTGTTGTCTCTGCAAACTAATGAAGTTCTGTGAGGGGGCTACGAATCTCCTGACAGCTCTCAGCATCCTCAACAAACTACAGCTCCCAGGAAGCCATGACTGTCTGGAGTGGTGTCATAGTGCTTTATAAGTGTATGCCGTGGGCACAGGAGCTGAGTAGACCTTTGCTCCCCAAAAGATTCCTTGTGATTGTGCCTTCTGGCAGCCAAGCAAGTACCTGTGTTGCAGCTCTGAGCTTCCCATCAGGGTCCACTGCCATCTCCTGAGGTCCGGAGAGGGAGCATCAGGGATCAAAAGAGGGCTCAGAATGTGGTCAGGGTGGTTTTCGGTGGTGGTAAGAACAGCCAAGGCGGTTCAGGTTGCCTTGTGGGGCTTCTGAAGGTTCTTCCAGGTCCTCATTTGTTCTCTGTGGGGTTTCTTGCCTCTTTCATATAGGAGGTCTCCATGAGATCTGGGCTAGGCAGAATCTTGGCCTGTTTGGAAGAACTGAATACCAGGCTGCTTCAAGACCAGCTATTTAGTGAGGCACATCCTGCTTCATTCAATCACTTTACAGGGCATCCACATGTCTGCACAAAATCTGACATTTTTCAGGGGTTTGGGAGTGGAAAAATAAATAGCTCTCCTTTCAGCAGCTCACCCTTTGCTCCAAAAATCGATTCTGTTGCCAAAGGGAATCAAAGGACTCACAGATTTAAAAATGGATCAAAGTAAAATAGAAGTGGACTAAGAGAGAAAAAGATGAATTAGTTCCTATAACTCCAGTCCTCTGCTCTTCCTGCATTCAGTGGTATTCTTGTCAGGGACTTTTTTTATTAATGTATTTGTTTGTTTGTTTGGTTTTTTTTTTTGTTTATTAAACTTCTATCCCAAAGTTGCCCAAGGCAGCAAACGTGATAAAATGATAAAAACCTCTTAAAAACATACCATTCCAGTAGAGATGCAGACTGGGAAATATTTAATCTTAAAAGGCTTGTTGGAAGAGGAAGGTCTTCAACTGGTACCAAAAAGAGGTGGCACCTCTCCAGTCATAGAATCACAAAATTGTAGAGTCGTCTAGTCCAAGCTCCTGCTAAATGTAATATTCAAGGGAAGGGCATTCCAAAGGCCAGGTGCCACATAACTAAAGGTGCGACTCCTGTATTTTGCAGAACACACCTCTTAATAAGAGGGTATCTGCAGGAGGCCTTTTCCTGCAGAGCACAGTGATTGACAGTTGGGGGGGGGTCTAAAACCCTAGGTGCCTAGGGTCAAAACGATCCCTTTGAGTAGTTGTCGAAGCCAGCCTTCGACAATCTTTGGGGTTGGCTAATTTGAGTAGCCAACCCCAAAGATCAAAGTCTGACAGTCCTTCATGTTGAATGTGAACAGCTGGCTTCGCAGATGGTGTAAACAGGAACGGTTTGGATTCTTAGATCACGGACTGCAGTTTCTTGAAGATGGACTTCTGGCAAGCGATGGGCTGCACCTCACAACGGTTGGGAGAAATGTTTTTGCCAAAAATCTCAGAAACCTCATCAGGAGGGCTTTAAACTGACTAATGTGGGGGAGGGAGACAGTGCTCCTGAAGGCAGGAGCCTATCAATTGATGAAGATGATCATCCAAATGTCATAGACCAAATGGAGCAAACAGCACGCGGACCTAGTGGTGGGAGGAAAAAATCCTTAAATAAGAGACACGGGGGAATGATTAATGGACTTCAATGTCTGTACACTAATGCGCAAAGCATGAGAAATAAACAAGATGAGCTTGAGCTCTTGGTACAGCAAACTAAATATGACATAATAGGCATTACTGAAACCTGGTGGGATAAGTCCCACGATTGGAATGTAATAATGGGGGGATACAATCTATTTCAGAGAAACAGACCAGACAAGAAAGGAGGAGGAGTGGCGTTATATGTCAGGGATGTGTATACCTGTGAAGAGATCCAAGATTTAGAACCTCAATGCCAAAGTGAGAGCATTTGGGTCAAAATTAAGGGAGAGAAGAATAACAGGGACCTCATTGTGGGAGTTTACTATAGATCCCCAAGCCAAACTGAGGACATAGATGATGCCTTCCTGGAACAGATGGCCAAGCATGCAAAAGGAAGGGAGATAGTAGTAATGGGGGACTTCAATTACCCGGATATTTGTGGGATGTCAAACTCAGCCAAGAGCATAAGGTCAAACAGATTCCTCACTGGCCTTGCAGACAACTTCATTGTCCAGAAAGTGGGAGAAGCAACAAGAGGAACAGCCATTTTAGATCTGGTCCTAACCAATGTTGATGATCTGGTTAGTGGGGTAGAAGTGGAAGGATCATTAGGCGCGAGTGATCATGCTCTTCTGAAGTTTACTATACAGCGGAAAGGAGCAGCCAAGCATACTAGGACTCAATTTCTTGACTTTAAGAAAGCCGACTTCATAAAACTTAGGGAAGTGCTGGGTGAGATCCCATGGACAGTAATACTAAAAGGAAAGGGAGTTCATGATGGCTGGGAGTTTGTTAAGAGGGAGATACTAAAAGCACAACGTCAGTCAATACCAATGAGACGGAAACATGGAAGGTGCCTAAAGAAGCCAGGGTGGCTATCTAAAGAACTTTTAACTGAGTTAAGATTAAAAAAGGATGTGTACAAAAAATGGAAAAGGGGGGAAACCACCAAAGAGGAATTCAAACAAATAGCCAGCACGTGTAGACACAAAGTCAGAAAAGCTAAAGCACAGAATGAACTCAGGCTTGCTAGAGAGGTTAAAAGCAACAAAAAAGGCTTTTATGGGTATGTTCGTAGCAAAAGGAAGAACAAAGAAACAGTGGGGTCACTCAGAGGAGAAGATGGTGAAATGCAAACAGGGGACACAGAAAGGGCTGAACTCCTCAATGCCTTCTTTGCCTCAGTCTTCTCCGATAAAGAAAACAATGCCCAACCTGAAGAATTTGAAGCAAATGATTCAGCAAAGGAAACACAGCCCAGAATAACTAAGGAGATAATACAAGAATACTTGGCTAGTTTAGATGTATTCAAGTCTCCAGGGCCAGATGAACTGCATCCAAGAGTATTAAAAGAACTGGCAGATGTGATCTCAGAACCACTGGCAGTCATCTTTGAGAATTCCTGGAGAACAGGCGAAGTCCCGGCAGACTGGAGGAGGGCAAATGTTGTCCCTATTTTCAAAAAGGGGAAAAGAGAGGACCCAAATAATTACCGCCCAGTCAGTCTGACATCAATACCAGGGAAGATTCTGGAGCAGATCATTAAGCAAACAGTCTGTGCGCACCTAGAAAGGAATGCTGTGATCACCAATAGTCAGCATGGATTTCTGAAAAACAAGTCATGTCAGACTAACCTGATCTCATTTTTTGACAGAATTACAAGCCTGGTAGATGAAGGGAACGCAGTGGATGTAGCCTACCTTGATTTCAGCAAGGCATTTGACAAGTTGCCCCATGATATTCTTGTAAAGAAACTGGTAAAATGCGGTGTGGACTATGCTACCACTCAGTGGATTTGTAACTGGCTGACTGACCGAACCCAAAGAGTGCTCATCAATGGTTCCTCTTCATCCTGGAGAAGAGTGACTAGTGGGGTGCCACAGGGTTCTGTCTTGGGCCCGGTCTTATTCAACATCTTTATTAATGACTTGGATGATGGACTCAAGGGCATCCTGATCAAATTTGCGGATGACACCAAACTGGGAGGGGTGGCTAACACCCCAGAGGACAGGATCACACTTCAAAACGACCTTGACAGATTAGAGAACTGGGCCAAAACAAACAAGATGAATTTTAACAGGGAGAAATGTAAAGTATTGCACTTGGGCAAAAAAAAATGAGAGGCACAAATACAAGATGGGGGACACCTGGCTTGAGAGCAGTACATGTGAAAAGGATCTAGGAGTCTTGGTTGACCACAAACTTGACATGAGCCAACAGTGTGACGCGGCAGCTAAAAAAGCCAATGCAATTCTGGGCTGCATCAATAGGAGTATAGCATCTAGATCAAGGGAAGTAATAATGCCACTGTATTCTGCTCTGGTCAGACCTCACCTGGAGTACTGTGTCCAGTTCTGGGCACCATAATTCAAGAAGGACACTGACAAACTGGAACGTGTCCAGAGGAGGGCAACCAAAATGGTCAAAGGCCTGGAAACGATGCCTTATGAGGAACGGTTAAGGGAGCTGGGCATGTTTAGCCTGGAGAAGAGGAGGTTAAGGGGTGATATGATAGCCATGTTCAAATATATAAAAGGATGTCACATAGAGGAGGGAGAAAGGTTGTTTTCTGCTGCTCCAGAGAAGCGGACACGGAGCAATGGATCCCAACTACAAGAAAGAAGATTCCACTTAAACATTAGGAAGAACTTTCTGACAGTAAGAGCTTTTTGACAGTGGAATTTGCTGCCAAGGAGTGTGGTGGAGTCTCCTACTTTGGAGGTCTTTAAGCAGAGGCTTGACAACCATATGTCAGGAGTGCTCTGATGGTGTTTCCTGCTTGGCAGGGGGTTGGACTCGATGGCCCTTGTGGTCTCTTCCAACTCTATGATTCTATGATTCTATGATTCTAATGTCACTGAGCCTCCCTGCCAATTCGTGTATGTTATTTAAGTGTCCGGTGATGTTCAAGGATTGGTCAGTCACATATGTGCAACATTCGGCGCCTATCAAAGCACAGGTCCCCCCTTGACTTGACAAAAAAAAGTCTGTAGCAATCCTCGTTTGTAACCTACCTCAGAGAAGTCAGATACCAAAGAGTCTGTTATCTGAGTGGCTTCTTGCATGAACTTCAGGAGGATGTCGGTGAGTCTGAGAATGTTGACGTGGTTAGATCCAGCTCCGTAAGCAGGGAACAGTGCCCGACTCACAGTCTCTCCATTGGCAGCGATGTCAGAGAGATCTGACAGGTCCTTTTGTTTCCTTTTATTCCCCTGTCTCCCGGGTGGTAGATGCGGGGTGACCCTAATCCCAGGGACAATGTATCCGACAAAGCAGGACCCAGACATGTGTGGGCTTATCCAGGTGTATGCCCGGTTTCTGCACACCCAGAACAAGCCACTGAGGAACGATTCCATTCTGCCAGATGCAAAGGTCTGCAATAGCATAAGGTCTGAGTGTTGTGGCTTCCAAGTGGGTGGGTGGCCGATTGCGTTGGCCCAGGCGAGGGTGAGGTTTGGAAAGGTCTGGGAACGCGTCGGGTTGGTGACAGTCACTTCTCCTGTGGCTAGAATCTTATATAATAATAATAATAATAATAATAATAATAATAATAATAATAATAATAATAATAATAATAATAATAAGTAATAATAATAATAATTTATTATTTATACCCCGCTCATCTGGCTGAGTTTCCCCAGCCACTCTGGGCGGCTCACAATCAGTGTTAAAAACAGTACAGTGTTACATATTAAAAACTTCCCTGAACAAGGCTGCCTTAAGATGTCTTCTGAATCTCAGGTAATTATTTATCTCTTTGACATCTGATGGGAGGGTGTTCCACAGGGCGGGCGCCACTGCCGAGAAGGCCCTCTGTCTGGTTCCCTGTAGCCTCACTTCTCGCAATGAGGGAACCGCCAGAAGACCCTCGGCGCTGGATCTCAGTGTCTTGAGGTTGACATTGCAGGTGCTAATTCCGATAGAGGTCCCTTCTCCGGTGAAGCGGCGACAGAGGGGTCCCTTGGTGGGACCTGTGAGGTACAGATATTTGTGGGTAAGGAGGCAACATCTCTTTTTTTTAATAACATTTTTATTGGTTTTTCACAGTTTTTATAAACACAAACAATACACACTACAAACAAACAAGTACACAAACAAACATGCATAATTTCATATCCTTTTCTTAAACCTTACTTCGCCGACTTCCTCATACCTCCCCTTTCTGCATCCCAATTCCCAAACTTATTTCAGCAAATCCTAACTTTTAGTTTTGTCAAATTTTTCCCTTATTCTTTTCTTTTACTTAATCTTTTACAGCTGTAATCGCCTTTTTTTCTAGAACCTCGACATTTTAGCATTCATTAATTTTATAATATTTCTTAAGATAAATTTTAAATTTCTTCCAATCTTCATCCGCCGTCTCTTTCCCCTGATCACGGATTCTGCCGGTCATTTCAGCCAGTCCCATATAGTCTATCACCTTCATCTGCCATTCTTCCAGAGTGGGTAGATCTTGAGTCTTCCAATGCTTTGCGATGAGTACTCTTGCTGCTGTGGTCGCATACATAAAGAAAGTTCTGTCTTTCTTTGGCACCAATTGGCCGACAATGCCCAAGAGAAAGGCCTCTGGTTTCTTAGGGAAAGTACATTTAAGTACCTTTTTCAATTGATTATATATCATTTCCCAGAAAGCCTTAATCTTCGGGCACATCCACCAAAGGTGATAAAAAGTACCTTCAGTTTCTTTACATTTCCAACACTTATTATCAGGCAAATGGTAGATTTTTGCTAGCTTGACTGGGGTCATGTACCACCTATAGATCATTTTCATAATATTTTCCTTTAAGGCATTACATGCCGTAAATTTCAAACCGGTGGTCCACAACTGTTCCCAGTCAGCAAACATGATGTTATGACCAATGTCCTGTGCCCACTTAATCATAGCTGATTTAACTGTTTCATCTTGTGTATTCCATTTCAGCAACAAGTTATACATTCTTGACAAATTCTTAGCATTGGGTTCTAGCAATTCTGTTTCTAATTTTGATTTCTCCACCTGGAAGCCAATTTTCCTGTCCTGTTTATACACTTCCATTATTTGGTAATAATGGAGCCAATCTCGTACTTTGGTCTTCAATTTCTCATGGCTCTGAAGTTTCAGTTTGTCACCCTGTTGTTCCAAAATTTCCCAATATTTTGGCCATTTAGCCTCCATCTTGAGTTTTTTCACAGCTTTAGCCTCCATTGGCGACAGCCATCTTGGAGTTTTATTTTCCAACAAATCTTTATATCTAGTCCAGACATTATATAATGCTTTCCTATAAGGAGGCAACATCTCCGGAACGGTATTGTTCCAGTGTTATGGCTACTGGAACTAGTGGAAGACTTTGCTGGAGGTGGCTGGGTGCGTGGGCACAGATCCAACAGTTGAAGTAGGGACTTTCTTTAGCCACCTGGCTAAGAAGTTTGATGTAAGAGTTCTGCTCCCAGGACAAAAGGAGATCTTCTCCCGGGAAGGAGAGGTCTGTGCCAAGCTGCCGGGGCGCGATGCCAGCTGGGTATAGTGGGTCAGTGGTATTCAGGAGCCGCCTGTCCTTAGCAATCCCGCCACATCTCAAAGGACCGGCGTTGTCCCACACAGGGGTGTGGGAGGGGTGTATAGGATGGTGCCAACCCTCCAGGTACTCTGCCCCTCTCCAGTCATGAGTGAGTCCAAGGCTCCATAGGCAACAGAATTGCCTTAGGCGGAGTCCTTGCAGTTAGGGTTTTCATGGCTCAGGGGTCATAAAAAGGCATTGGAAACCAAAGATCAAATTTTCGGAAGGGTGGTGTGAGTCTGTGTACACGTGTGTAGCCCCTCCGGCTTCGATTTCGGTCCAGTTCAGATTTCTAGAGATCTCTCCCTGGCCATAAAGTAGGTAAGTCCCATTGTTGCATCTCAGGCAGTAGTAGTAGTAATAATAATAATAATAATAATAATAATAATAATAATAATAATAATAATAGGACTTCCGGTCGGCGCCAGCGCTAATGGCGGTCCTTTTTCCGAGCTCCGGAGAAGGACTGCCCTGCGAGTTCAGGTCTGCCCCGCTACGGCAAGCGGGGGACCCCTAAAATCACAGGCGCGGAAGCCTGTGAACGAGGAGATTCGGTGGGCACCAAAAGCGCCCCCCCTTTACCGCAGAAAGAGCCTTTTTAAAGGCTCTGGAACGACATCGGGGGAGCGCGGTGCTGAGAATCGCTACCCAGCCCGCAGGGTGAAGCCGCGTCGCTATTAGTGGAGAGCGCCGATTCCTTCCTGTAAATTACGGACAGAAAAAACCCGTGAGTAAAACGGAACTTTTATTTGGATCTAAAATTTGGAGATTTGGTTGAAAGCGGGGAGGTTAAAATCAAGGAAGTCTGCCTCCCCCCGACTGCATGAAAGTGAAAGCAACGGAACTTTAAAGCTGCATCCGTTAAAGACTTTGTTCTTATTTAATCAAACCTGACATTTGGACTTTAGATCTCCCCTCTAGCTAGCAGGGCAGAGGGGAGGCGAAAGAGACTTTGGCAACTGCAGGACTTAATCAAAAGAAAAATCCTCTGCTGCCTCAGCTGTTTAAGTGCATGAAACGGTCTGCCTTTTAGGGCAACAGGACACTGAACTGACTTTTTCCTGTGAAAGTTACACTTTGATACAAAGTTTCTGCATTGACTGGCTACAGTACATCAGAATAAGCTGAAATAGTATCTACTGGGAAATTGTGGCAATCTGCAGTTACAAGCCTCCAGCCACACTTGCTTTAATTTTTCTCTTTCTCCCTTTCCTACGTATTTGGATAATCTCTTTGCCTTTGTATTTGGACATTTTATATTTGGCCATTTTGATTTGCTCCCCCTAGAGGGTAAAGTAAAGGTTGGCACGGCCTAAGACAGTGGAATTTTCCAGTGGGGAACAGCTCCCGTGGGAAACAACCTTGACATGAGTGGCTCACAAGAAGAGATAGTCACAAGAGCCAAGACCAAGCAACAACAACAGCAACAGCTGCAGCAACAACAGCCAAAGAAAAGAGGATCAATTACAGGCGTAACTGCTGGACTTGCAGGAACAACAGGACAAGAAAAAGTGACAGCTGTCTCTATGGAAGCCGTGACAGAAGCCCTGCTTAAGATAAATCAATCCCTGGAGTCTCTCACAAAACAGACTTCAGAAAATACACAAAAGTTAACAGAAATATCAGCAAGATTAGACCAGAACACAGAATCTATAAACAAATTGGTTGAGGAAAATGCTACTACACGTAAAATTGCTGAAGAAGCGAAAGCTATTGCTGGAGAGACACAAGAGAATTTAGAACCGATTGCCAAGAAGGTCCATGAGCATGACGCTACTTTGGCTCTGTGGGAATTACAGAGAAAAGAGAGAAATTTGAAATTGAGACTGATCCCAGAGAATGAAAGAGACAATCTTGCGGAGTACTTAACACGGGAGTTTGTTGACTGCTGGGATCTGGAGGAAGACGAATTCAAAATTACAACAGCTTTTAGACTGGGCAAAAAGCAGGACAGAAAGACCCCGAGAGACTGTCTGATTACATTCAGATCTAAGGAAGAAAGAGACAAAATACTAGGATTACACTTTGAAAAGGCCTTGCAAATTGGAAACTCAGCTGTACAGATTTTTAAAGACATCCCAAAATATATCTTGGATTTAAGAAACTTCTACAAGGATTTAGCTCTTCTGTTAAAGAAAAACTCCATCCGCTTCAGGTGGGAATTCCCACAGGGACTGTCTTTTGATTACAAGGGAAAGAAGGTGAAAATAAAGACAATTCAAGATAAAGACAAATTTTTGGGAAGAAATCAAGAGGACTTGCAGAAGGGGACTGTGGACCCGATTGCAGAACAGAGGAGAGCATTAGACATTCTGAATCTCTCGCTTGGACAAAAACCACCACCATCAGAGGAAGAGCAACAACTTGGAGCTGTTGGAGGAGTGTCAGAAAAATAACAAGATGGCTCTGCAATTCCTTAGTTGGAATTGTAATGGACTCAATGGGCCTTTGAAGAGAAGACAAGTATTTCACATTTTGAATAGAGAACAATTGGATCTGATATGTTTACAAGAAACTCATATAACCAGAGCTCATAGGAGATTACTTACAAACAAAAGACTAGGACAAGAATTCATCTCATCAGACAAAGTTAAAAAAAGAGGAGTTGTGATATATGTAAAAGAGAAATGGGCCCCAAAAATGATGTTTAAAGACGAGCAGGGGAGATATCTGGCAGTGGAGATACAAGTACAAGGAGAAAAACTTTTGATTGTTGGAATCTACGCACCAAACGAAGGCAAATCTGACTTCTTCAAGAGACTTCATGAAACTCTGACGGACTATTTGGACTACAATATGATAATTATGGGAGACATGAATGGCGTGGTCTCCACTAACATGGACAAGGCACAAAGGCTAACAGTTTCTAAGGAAGGGAGACTTCCTAAGACCTTTTTTGAAATGACGGAAAATATGGACTTGATAGATATATGGAGAACAAGGAACCCTCTGGAGAGAGAGGGAACCTTTTTCTCCCAAGCAATGATGACCTGGACCAGAATTGATCAAATTTGGATTACTAGTGGCATGGCTCCAAAGATTAAGAAGGTAGAAATCTGCCCAAAAACTTGCTCCGACCATAACGCTGTGAAGATGGAAATGAAACTTACAACAACTGGTCAATTTAGATGGAGAATGAATGACTCCCTCTTTCGAGATAAGGAGATCCTTATGAAGGCCCAAAAAACCTTAAAAGACTATTTTGAAATAAATTTGAGGACTGATGTGAAAAAAAGAGTGATCTGGGACGCAAGCAAAGCGGTGATGCGAGGCTTTCTGATTCAACAAAACTCAATAAAGAGGAAAAAACAAAATGAGAAAAAAGAAAAGATTTTGGAAAAGATAAAAGAAGGAGAGAAAAAATTAAGAGTAAAACCAAAGTCCCAGGAGATTTTAAGAGAGATTAAGTTATATCAAACACAATACATGGAATTGATGAATCAAGAGATTGAATGGAAGATAAAGCAAATGAAACAAAAGACATTCGAATCAGCAAATAAATGTGGCAAACTTCTGGCATGGCAATTGAAGAAAAGGCAGAAATTAAATACAGTTACAAGTCTAGAAGTGGACGGAAAGAATATATCTAAACCTAATGAAATCAGAAATTGCTTTTTGAGTTATTTTAAAAAACTTTATACTCAAGGCCCGCAAAATGAAGAAGATATAGACAAATTCCTTGATAAATATGGATTACAAAAAATCTCTCATCAAAATAAGACGGATCTGAACCAGAGAATAACAGAACAAGAGATAGAGGCTGCCATTCAGAATACGCAATTGGGCAAATCTCCAGGACCAGATGGACTGACTTCCAGATACTACAAATCGTTGAAGGAATGGCTGATTCAACCATTAAAAGAAGTCTGCAATGAGATCCTTGAGGGAGAAAAGGCACCTGAATCGTGGAAAGAAGCATATATTTCACTCATACCAAAGACAGAGACTGAAAAGACTCAACTGAAGAACTACCGCCCAATATCACTACTCAATGTGGATTACAAAATTTTTGCAGACATTTTGGCAAAAAGATTTTAAAAAGTGCTGATGGAAAAGATTCACAAGAATCAAGCAGGCTTTCTCCCAAAAAGACACCTAGCAGACAATGTAAGGAATATAATAGATATTTTGGAAAAGTTAGAGGTGAATATAAACACTAAAGCAGTACTGATTTTTGTGGACGCGGAGAAAGCCTTTGACAATATTTCTTGGAGTTTTATGACAAAGAATCTTCATGGGATGGGGGTAGGCCAAGGTTTTGAGAATGGTATGGCTGCAATATATTCTGAACAAAAGGCCAAATTGATTGTAAACAATGTAATAACTGAGGAACTTAAGATAGAAAAAGGAACACGACAGGGATGCCCAATCTCCCCATTACTCTTCATTTCAGTTCTGGAGGTGTTGCTGAATATGATTAGGAATGACCAGCAGGTTAAGGGAGTGCAGGTCGGAGCTAAACATTATAAGTTAAGAGCTTTTGCAGATGACCTAGTTTTGACTTTGCAAGAGCCAAACACTAGTACGAAAAAGGTTCTAGAAATAATCCAACAGTTTGGCCAGGTAGCTGGATTTAAGTTGAATAAACAAAAAACCAAAGTTTTAGGAAAAAATTTAACAGATACCGAAAAGGAGAAATTCCAAGAGGAGACAGGGTTGACAGTGGTCAAGAAGGTGAAATACTTAGGGGTTTATTTGACATCTAAAAATGTGAATTTGTATAAGGATAATTATGAAAAATGTTGGTCAGAGATCAAAAAAGATCTAGAAATATGGTCAAATTTGAAATTGTCAATGTTAGGCCGAATTGCAGTGATCAAAATGAATGTATTGCCTAGAATGTTATTTTTGTTTCAGACCTTGCAGATTATTGACAAGATGGAATGTTTTAAGAGGTGGCAGAAAGATATTTCGAAATTTGTCTGGCAGGGCAAAAAGCCCAGAATTAAATTTAAAATATTGACAGACGCTAAAGAAAGAGGGGGTTTCGCCCTGCCCGACTTAAAATTGTACTATGAGGCAGCAGCTTTTTGCTGGCTGAAAGAATGGATGCTCCTCGAGAACACAGACATTTTGGATCTGGAAGGTTTCAATAATGCTTTCGGTTGGCATGCATATCTATGGTATGATAAAATCAGGCTGCATAGTGCCTTTAAAAATCACATTGTTAGAAAAGCATTGTTCAATGTTTGGATAAGATACAAAGATCTGTTGGAAAACAAAACCCCTAGATGGTTGTCACCAGTGGAGGCTAAGGCAGTGAAGAAACTCAATATGGAGGTCGGATGGCCGAAGTATTGGGAAATTTTAGAACAGGATGGAGATAAGTTAAAATTACAAAGTCATGAGAAATTGAAACATAAAGTACAAAATTGGTTTCAATATCACCAAATAATGGAGTTTTTCAAACAGGACAGGAAAATTGGCTTCCAGGTGGAAAAATCAAAACTAGAGACTGAACTGTTAGAACCCAACACTAAGAATTTATCAAGAATGTATAACTTGCTGCTGAAATGGAATACACAGGATGAAACAGTCAAATCGGTTATGATTAAGTGGGCACAGGATGTTGGTCATAACATTATGTCAGCTGACTGGGAATGGTTATGGAACACCGGTATCAAATTTACGGCATGTAATGCCGTAAAGGAAAACATTATGAAAATGGTCTATAGGTGGTACATGACCCCAGTCAAGCTGGCAAAAATTTACCATTTGCCCGATAACAAATGTTGGAAATGTAAAGAGACTGAAGGTACCTTCTACCACCTTTGGTGGACATGCCCGAAGATCAAGGCTTTCTGGGAAATGATCTATAATGAAATGAAAAAGGTACTTAAATGTACTTTCTCTAAAAAACCAGAGGCCTTTCTCTTGGGCATTGTTGGCCAGTTGGTGTCAAAGAGGGATAGAACTTTCTTTATGTATGCTACAACAGCAGCAAGAATACTTATCGCAAAGTATTGGAAGACACAAGATCTACCCACTCTGGAAGAATGGCAGATGAAGGTGATGGACTACATGACATTGGCCGAGATGACAGGCAGAATCCGTGACCAAGGAAAAGAGACAGTGGAAGAAGAATGGAGAAAATTTAAAAGCTACCTTAAGGACTATTATAAACTTGATGAATGTTAGAGTGTTGTGGTTTTTAGGAACAAGGGGATGCAGTGATAGAAGGTCAGATCATAGAGATATCTAAGATGACAGAGGTTGGAAAGTAACAATTGGGAGTTGCTACCAAATTATGGACATTGGGATGCAGAAAGGGGGGTATGGGGGAGTCCCAGAAAAGAGGAGTATGAAAAAATGTTATTAAATTATACGTGTTTGTATGTCTTTTAGTGTTTGTTTGTTTTTAAAAATTCTGTAAAACTAATAAATTTTTAATAATAATAATAATAATAATAATAATAATAATAATAATAATAATAATAATAATTTTTATTTATACCCCACCCTCCCCAGCCAAGGCCAGGCTCAGGGCGGCTTACAAGCAATAATAAAAACAAGTTGAATTATTACAACTTAAAAACAAAATTAAAAATACAACAATAAAATATTGAAACATTAAAATATTAAAATGTAGTCTCCTCGCAGGAGGAGAAGGAAAAGAAAAAAGAAAGAGAGGGAGGGAATCAAATTGGCTCCAAGCCAATGGCCAGGTGGAACAACTCTGTCTTACAGGCCCTGCGGAAAGAAATCAGATCCTGCAGGGCCCTGGTCTCATGAGGCAGAGCGTTCCACCAGCCAGAGTTGAAAAGGCCCTGGCACTGGTTGAAGCCAATCTAACTTCCTTAGGGCCCAGGACCACTAGAGTGTTACTATTTATGGACCGTGGGGCATACCGGGAGAGGCGGTCCCATAGGTACGAGGGTCCTAGGCCGTGAAGGGCTTTAAAGGTCAAAAGCAGCACCTTAAATCTGACCCTGTATTCCACCGGGAGCCAGTGCAGCTTGAAAAGCACTGGGTGAATATATGTCCCCATGGTACATATCAGTACCAATACTGATGGTTGAGAGTGAGGACGGCTGACCCTATACGTTGGAGATTTTGGTCTCGTATAAAGAGTTCCCAGTACTGGTTATTGGTAAGTCTGGGTACTAATGAATGGTGCAACAGAGTCAGTGACACAGAGAGACAGAAGTCCAAGTCCCCCATTCAGTCAGGGTTGGATTTCCCCCCAGATTCGATACTGTGAAAGTCCAAGAAATGGTAGTTTGTTTGTAATCCAGTGCAGTGGCTCGACGCGAAAGCGGAGATCCTGGTCAGGGAGGAGAGGATAAAAAGGGTGGGCAATATTCCATGTTCAGCAGCGGGGTGGTAAACAGGATGAACGGAGGGCTGGGTTGGCGCTCGGAAAAGAGGAGTTGGGCTGTGAAGTGGTGAGCTGTCAGTGGAGCTGTCGGTTGAGCTGTCAAACGGAGCGCTGAAGGAAAGTGACGAAGCAATGAGCTGTCAGTGGAGCTGTCAGTTGAGCTGTCAAACATGTTTGAGGTGTAGTTTGATGGCGGTTGTGTCCAGGACAACTTCGGAGGTCCAGATGGGCTCAGAGGTAGTATCTGGTCCAGTCTGTTGGGCCCAATCCTGACTCTGATCTGGTCCGGTCTGTTGGGCCCGATCCTGACCCCGATCTGGTCCGGTCTGTTGGGCCTCGTCCTCGTTGATGTAGGAGGTTGCGGCAGGAGGCGGGGCATCAAAGGTGTAGTCCTCTCCCTGGCTCTCCTGCGCCTCCTGGGGCAGTGGTGCTGCCTTGCACCTAGTGTGATGTAGTCAGGCGTTCTTTTCTCCCACCTTCACAGCAGTAGGCGAGGTTAGAAGTACTTGGTACGGGCCCTCCCAGGCAGGTTGAAGGGGCAGCTTCTGGTACACTTTAACCAGGATCCAGTCCCCCAGGTGGAAGGAGTGTGCTGGGACGTTGATTGGTAGATTCTGTCCCTCTATGGCAGCATACTTGTGGAGATGTTGTAGCTGTTTTTGGAGCTGAATGACATAATTAGTAAGTTCTGCTTCCCCCACCTCAAGTTCCAAGAGGGGAAATAAAGTGTTATAAACAGAGGGAGGGGGTCTCCCAAACAGAAGTTCAAAGGGGGACAGTTTTAACGGTCCAGTGGGGGCACTCCGAATATTATGGAGAACTAGTGGGAGTGCATTTACCCATTTTAGTCCGGTGGTACTACAAAGTTTCCCTAGCTGTACCTTTACCTCTTGATTCATGCTCTCTACTTGTCCTGATGAGGCTGGGTGGTAGGGTGTATGGAATTCCCACTTTATTCGAAGAGCTTGGGCCTCCTGTTGGACTGCCTCTGCAGTCACTGTCCAGTCGACGGGGTACTCCATACCGGGGAATGATATCTTGTAAAAGGGCCCTGGCGAGTACTGAAGCGGTTGCCTTCTTGCAAGGGAATTCCTCCACACAGGAGGAGAATTTGTCCACTATGATTAGGGCATGTTTGAACCCCTGACACTGGGGTAAGTCGATGAAATCCAGCTGTAAACTCTCATGTTATGCATGTTATGCAATTCTTTGAGGCTGCTGTGGCTGCAGCCGCTATCCCTGGAGCATACCAGCACCTTTGGACATGGTCTATTAGTCTTCCCTTTCCCCAATGTGTCTGTTGGTGGAGGACCCTCACAAATTTTGGAGTCCAGGCTTTTGGCATGACGGTTCTGCCGTCTGGGAGGAGCCAGACGCCACCCGTTTTGTTGGCGCCCATGGATTCCCACATTGTTTATTCCTCTTCAGTGGCCGATTGGTACATTTGTTTGAAGTCAATGTTGGCAGGGAGTTGTATACCTTGGAACTTAGTCTCGTCCTCTGGGGGATGTAGTGAGGCCATTTGGGCTGCCCTGTCGGTTTGCCTGTTACCTTTGGAGACTGAGTCCCTCCCCTTTGTATGTGCTTTGCAATGGACGATGGCTATTGCTTTGGGCATGTGGATGGCTGTTAGTAACCTTTCCACTAGGGCGGCGTGGGAGAGCTGAGAACCAGCTGCGGTCAGGAAGCCTCTTTGGAGCCATATCTGGCCAGTTGTGTGTACTAGCCCGAAGCAATATTTGCTGTCAGTGTTGTCCTTCTTCCTTCGCTAATCTCACAAGCCCTTATGAGGGCAATTAACTCTGCCGCCTGGGCACTATATTGAGGGTTTATAGGGTTGGCTTCTGGAATGGACTTCCGGAGGCGGCGCGAAACGAGCAATGGCGGTCCTCTTCAGTCTCTGAAGAGGGGCTCCGCAGGAAAGGATCGTTCGCTACGGCACAGCGACGATCCATCAAGATAAACCACGAGCAGAGTGAGCTCGTGGCCGTGGGACTCGGCGGGCACCTGGAGCGACCCCCAAAACGAAGAAGGGACCCCGTAAGGGGCTCCGGAAGCGCGGAGGGGAAGCGGTGCTGAGAGTACATCGCTCTTTCTGCGGGAGCGAAGCCGCGCGGCTGTTGTCGATGAGCGCCGACCTTTCTTCCTTAAGCATTGGATCCTAAATCATCTACTCGTGAGTAAGAAGAGTATTAATTTGGAACTGTAAATTAGAAATTTGGCTGAAAGCGGGAGACGAGAAAAAGGAAGTCCGTCTCCCGGTAGTGCTTATGATCAAAGGCAAAGGATCAGACAAGCTGGAAGCAATAGAAAGAGACTTTAAAACGGGATGTTTCATGCGTCTGGTGGAATTAGCAACTGAAGGGAAAGGCAAGCTCTCTTTTTTCTTTTTGATTTAACTTGGAGATCCTCTCCTTTTGTGGATTCTAAAAACTTTAAGAAAAAAAAAAACCCAGTCCCGGGCTGGCAGGGGGAAAAGGGTCGCTTTGCGGATACTTTTATAAAGTTGAAATGGACACATAAAGGCACCATTGGAAAGATACAATTAAACAACTGTATCTTGCACTTTTGGATACAATATTGTGGTAACATTGAAAGGGCTCTGCCAGGGAAAAAAGTTTTTTTAAAGACTATTGTTAACTTATTCAGCTGCAGGAACTTTAATGGCGGCTAAAACTTTATTCCTTTTTTCCTGAACTGCAACAATACTCCCTCTAGTGGATTTTGGGACTTACAAATTCCTGAGAACTAACTTTGTTTTGACTCTCTGTGGTTTGGTTATTTACTTTGAGGCCTGTCTTTCCCATGGAACATTTGACAGTTTGACCTTGAATCCAAAGACAGGTGGGGAATGAGCGGCCCTCCAAAAACAAGAGCTGCGTCGAAAGCAGGGAAAGGCCAATTTGTACAAACAACTTTGATTTCCCAGTCTCGCAGATCTTCGGTCCCTGCTGTTCTACAGGGAGCTGCACCTCCAACAACAGCCCCATCTAAGGCAGCTGACCAGCCAACGACTGAGGATATGGCAGCAGGGGGATCTGGCACTCTTCTAGATCAAATGCTACAACAATTTGCAATTTTGAATAAGAAGGTTGATGACCAAACAGCAAAAATCGACTTAGCCACATCCTCAATTACTAAACTATCTGAACAAGTGGCTAAGCATTCACAAGAAATTGGGAATTTAAAAGACGCAACATCTGAGAACCGGAAATTGGCCGAGGCTGCAAACGAAAAAGCAAGTCAAGCAATTCAGAAAGTGGATGAATTGAAAGGAGAGGTAAGGCCGCTACACAAACACATCACCGACCAGCAGGCCTACCTGTCTATGGTGGAACTGAGAAACAGGGAAAATAATTTAAGATTACGCTCTATCCCAGAGATTGAGAAAGAGGATTTGACCGGCTTTTTGACAGCAGAATTCTCTAAATTCTGGGGTATAGAGGAAGATACAGACTTTAAAATAACAACTGCATTCAGATTGGGAAGAGTTGTCAAGAAAGACAGGCCTAGAGATTGCTTGATCATCTTAAGGACCAAGCAGGAGAGAGACAAACTACTTGACCTACATTTTAATAAAGCACTTGAGATCCAGGACAGAAGAGCACAAATCTACAAGGATATTCCTAAACAACTACTAGATCTCAGATCTAACTATACTGATCTAGCTGGACTTCTGAGAAGCAACGGAATACCTTACAGGTGGGAGTTTCCACAAGGCCTATCATTCAACTACACAGGAAAGAAGATTAAAATCAGGACGAAAGAGGACAGCCAGAAGTTTCTACACGACCACGGAGAAGACCTGCAGAAAGGAGTAGCTGCTCCTTGGCCTCCACCTGAGTCTGGAAAAGAGCCAGCACCCTCGGATTTGGACAAGAAAGAAGACGCCCCATAAAGAGCAACAACAGATTGTTACAGGATGTCTCTGCAGCTGTATAGTTGGAATATTAATGGCGCAAATTCCCTGGAAAAACGCAAAAGGATTTTTCATATTTTGAAGAAGGAACATTTGGATATAATCTGTCTGCAAGAAACTCATGTGACTAGGCTTCACAGGAAAGTGTTAATAAACAAAAGACTAGGCCAAGAATTTATCTCATCAGACAGAGTTAAAAAGAGAGGAGTGGTGATTTATGCAAAAGAGAATTTATCACCAAAATTTCTGTTTAAAGATGAACAAGGAAGAATCCTGGCAATTGAAATACAAATCCAAGGAGAAAAAGTTTTGATCTTAGGAATCTACGCACCAAATGAGGGGAAATCAGAATTCTACAAGAAGCTTCATGAGACATTACTGGACTATCTGGACTATTCTAACATCATCATGATGGGAGACATGAATGGGGTGGTCTCTACCTATATGGACAAGTCACAGAACCAGAATCTGACTAAAGATGGAAGACTACCAAAAACTTTTTTCGAACTAACTGACAATATGGATTTGATTGACCTATGGAGGACGAGAAACCCCCTAGGTAAAGAAGGAACTTTCTTCTCTGAGGCCCACCTGTCATGGACAAGAATCGACCAAATTTGGACAACTAGAGGGCTGGCACCTAAGACCACAAGAGTAGAAATCTGCCCAAAGACCTGCTCCGACCACAACGCTCTGAAAATGGAAATGAGATTTACTACTGCCGACTCCTTCAGATGGAAAATGAATGACAACCTGCTAAGAGATCAAGAGATTGTAAAGAAGGCCCAAAAAGCTTTAAAGGACTGCTTTGAAATTAACCTCAACACCTCGGTGGAAAAAAGAATAATCTGGGACGCAAGTAAAGCTGTTATGAGAGGGTTTCTGATACAACAAAACACGATCAAGAAAAAATTCTGGAATGGGGAAAAGGACAAGATATTAGAGAAGATAAGAGATGGAGAGAAAAAATTAAGATTGAATCCAAAATCAAAAGAGACTCTAAGAGAAATTAAATTCCATCAGTCACAATATATGAAATTGATCAACCAAGAAGTGGAATGGAAAATCAAACAAATGAAACAAAGATCTTTTGAATCTGCGAATAAATGTGGGAAACTGCTAGCTTGGCAGTTGAAAAAGAGACAAAAACTAAATTATGTTACCAACTTAGAAGTTGAAGGAAAAAGTATTCAGAAACCGGGAGAAATTAGAAAGTGCTTCCAGAAATATTTTAAAAAACTGTACACCCAAGGGCCCGAGGAACTGACTGAGATAGAACAATTCTTGAAAGACAATGGCCTACCAGAACTATCCCAAGAGAAGAGATCAATCTTGAATTGTAAAATAACACAACAGGAAATTGAGGTTGCCATCCAGAATATGCAGCTAGGCAAATCTCCAGGCCCTGATGGACTTACCTCCAAGTACTACAGGATGTTAAAGGACTACTTGATACAACCATTACTGGAGGTTTGTAACCAGATTATGGGGGGAGGGAGGGCACCAGAAACGTGGAAAGAAGCATTCATCACATTGATACCCAAAGTGGAAACTGAAAAGACTCAACTTAAGAACTACCGTCCCATCTCACTCCTAAACGTGGATTACAAAATATTTGCAGATATTTTGGCAAACAGATTTTAAAAAGTATTAAATGAAGTAATTCATAAGGACCAAGCAGGTTTTCTCCCAGGTAGACATTTGTTTGATAACACTAGGAATATTATCGATATTCTGGAACTTTTACAAACAAATATCAACACTAAAGCAGTGTTAATTTTTATTGATGCGGAGAAGGCCTTTGACAATATTTCTTGGAAATTTATGAAGAAAAACTTGGAAGGGATGGGAGTGGGAAGGGGGTTTGAGAACGGAATAGAAGCAATCTATTCTGAACAAAAAGCTAAGTTGATAGTGAACAATGTGGTGACAGAAGAACTTCAGATTGAAAAAGGAACACGCCAGGGGTGCCCCCTCTCCCCTTTATTGTTTATTTCAGTCCTGGAGGTTTTGCTGAATATGATAAGGAAGGATCGGCAGGTACAAGGAATACGGGTCGGAGTGAAACAATATAAACTGAAAGCATTTGCAGATGATTTGGTTTTAACATTACAGGAGCCAGAATCTAGTACAAAAAGAGTTCTGGAATTGATCCAGAAATTTGGTCGGGTGGCGGGCTTTAAGTTGAACAAACAAAAAACTAAGGTGTTAGGGAAAAACTTGACAACTATTGAAACAGAGGGGTTTCAGAAGGAAACAGAACTAAATATTGTTAAAAAAGTGAAATACCTGGGGGTCAATCTCTCTTCCAAGAACTTGAATTTATTCAAAGATAATTATGAGAAATGTTGGTCAGAAGTTAAAAAAGATCTAGAAATTTGGTCAAGACTGAAATTATCCTTGTTAGGCCGAATTGCAGCTATAAAAATGAACGTTTTGCCAAAAATGTTGTTTTTGTTTCAAGCCTTGCAGATTGTGGACAGAGTGGAATGTTTTGGAAAGTGGCAGAGGGATATTTCTAAATTTGTTTGGCAGGGCAAAAAGC
>NW_027670252.1:0-115540 GCF_964188305.1 Podarcis bocagei | reverse complement strand
CGCCAAAACCATGGGCCAAATTAATACCGGTTTGCGGCTGAATTAATACCGGTTTGTGGCTGTTCTTTGGGCTGGTCTGTGAGCATTTCAAGACCCCTGGTGGAAATGCCCCCTACCGCCCAGAAAGGGCTGTTTACCTTTAAAACATGAGGACGCCGGGTAGTTACCTAGGCACTTTTCACATTCATGTGCATACTTACAATTTGGCCCCTGGCACACACCCAGCAAACCTCACGGTGAGGGACTCGCTTAGCTTTGAATTTCCAAACTTAGAGGGATCTGGCTGCTTCTTTTCCACATAGGGACCCACGTGCTCCATCCAGTAATTCTGGTAGCTCAGGTCCCAGCAGGTGGTGGGCAGCAGGGAAGCATTTCTGAATTGTCCTCGGAATCAGAAGGCTTACTTCTCTTGCTCTTCTTGGCCGAATGCTTCTTCTTACTTAGACTTCTTTCTCCCTTGCCCATCATTGGAGACTGGTGCTGTTCTGCAGCCGCTGACACTTCCTGTTGCCCCTGCATCTCTTCCTCCGATGATGTTTCGGAGCCCCCTTCCGTAGTAAGGTTGTGAATCCTGTAGAATACTGGGAAAGTCTGGGGTATAGTGAGAGGCAGAAAGGTTATAATTGGTGGGTTTCTGGATGAAAAATCGGCTCTGGATCCATTCCAGTCCGGCTTCCGCGCTGGTCATGGGACCGAGACGCCTCTGGTCGCCCTAACAGATGATCTCCGCAGGCAGCTGGATCGAGGCGGGTCGGGGCTGCTGATTCTTCTAGACCTGTCAGCAGCCTTCGACATGGTCGATCACGAACTTCTGGACCACCGCCTTGCCGACGTGGGGGTCCAGGGCACAGTCCTTCAATGGCTGCGCTCATTTCCCTCCGGTCGGGGACAGAGGGTGGCACTTGGGGGGGAATTGTCATCGCGCCACTCCTTGGTGTGTGGCGTGCCTCAGGGTGCGATTCTCTCCCCGATGCTTTTTAACATCTTTATGCGCCCCCTCACCCAGCTTGTCCGGAGTTTTGGGCTGGGCTGCCATCAGTATGCTGATGACACCCAACTCTATCTGTTGATGGATGGCCATCTTGACTCGGCCCCAGACACACTGATCAGATGTTTGGAAGCTGTGGCTGGATGGTTACGTGGGAGCCGGTTGAAGTTAAATCCTTGACAGTGGTCAAGAAGGTGAAATACCTAGGGGTTTATTTGACATCTAAAAATGTGAATTTGTATAAAGATAATTATGAAAAATGTTGGTCAGAAATTAAAAAAGATCTAGAAATATGGTCAAATTTGAAATTGTCAATGTTAGGCCGAATTGCAGTGATTAAAATGAATGTATTGCCTAGAATGCTATTCCTGTTTCAGACCTTGCAGATTCTTGACAAGATGGAATGTTTCAAGAGGTGGCAGAAAGACATTTCGAAATTTGTCTGGCAGGGCAAAAAGCCCAGAATTAAATTTAAAATATTGACAGATGCTAAAGAAAGAGGGGGTTTTGCCCTGCCGGACTTAAAGTTGTACTATGAGGCAGCAGCTTTTTGCTGGCTGAAAGAATGGATGCTCCTCGAGAATACGGACATTTTGGATCTGGAAGGTTTTAACAACGCTTTTGGTTGGCATGCATATCTATGGTATGACAAAGTCAACAGTGCCTTTAAAAACCACATTGTTAGAAAAGCATTATTCAATGTTTGGATAAGATATAAAGATCTGTTGGAAAACAAAACCCCTAGATGGGTCTCACCAGTGGAGGCTAAAGCAGTGAAGAAACTCAATATGGAGGTCGGATGGCCGAAGTATTGGGAAATTTTAGAACAGGATGGAGATAAGTTTAAACTACAAAGTCATGAGAAACTGAAACATAAAGTACAAAATTGGTTTCAATATCGTCAAATATTGGAGTTTTACAAACAGGACAGGAAAATTGGTTTCCAGGTGGAAAAATCAAAACTAGAAACTGAACTGTTAGAACCCAATACTAAGAATTTATCTAGAATGTATAACTTGTTGCTGAAATGGAGTACACAGGATGAAACAGTTAAATCGGCTATGATTAAGTGGGCACAGGATGTTGGACATAACATTATGTCAGCTGACTGGGAATGGTTATGGAACACCGGTATTAAATTTACGGCATGTAATGCCTTAAAGGAAAACATTATGAAAATGGTTTATAGGTGGTACATGACCCCAGTCAAGCTGGCAAAAATCTACCATTTGCCCGATAACAAATGTTGGAAATGCAAAGAGACTGAAGGTACCTTCTACCACCTTTGGTGGACATGCCCGAAGATTAAGGCCTTCTGGGAAACGATTTAAGCACCTTCCATGTTTCCGTCTCATTGGTATTGCCTGACGTTGTGCTTTTAGTATCTCGCTCTTAACAAACTCCCAGCCATCATGAACTCCCTTTCCTTTTAGTATTACTGTCCATGGGATCTCACCCAGCACTTCCCTAAGTTTTATGAAGTCGGCTTTCTTAAAGTCAAGAAATTGAGTCCTAGTATGCTTGGCTGCTCCTTTCCGCTGTATAGTAAACTTCAGAAGAGCATGATCACTCGCGCCTAATGATCCTTCCACTTCTACCCCACTAACCAGGTCATCAATATTGGTTAGGACCAGATCTAAAATGGCTGTTCCTCTTGTTGCTTCTCCCACTTTCTGGACAATGAAGTTGTCTGCAAGGCCAGTGAGGAATCTGTTTGACCGTATGCTCTTGGCTGAGTTTGACATCCAACAAATATCCGGGTAATTGAAGTCCCCCATTACTACTATCTCCCTTCCTTTTGCATGCTTGGCCATCTGTTCCAGGAAGGCATCATCTATGTCCTCCGTTTGGCTTGGGGATCTATAGTAAACTCCCACAATGAGATCTCTGTTATTCTTCTCTCCCTTAATTTTGACCCAAATGCTCTCACTTTGGCTTTGAGGTTCTAAATCTTGGATCTCTTCACAGGTATACACATCCCTGACATATAACGCCACTCCTCCTCCTTTCTTGTCTGGTCTGTTTCTCTGAAATAGATTGTATCCCCCCATTATTACATTCCAATCGTGGGACTTATCCCACCAGGTTTCAGTGATGCCTATTATGTCATATGTATTTTGCTGTACCAAGAGCTCAAGCTCATCTTGTTTATTTCCCATGCTTTGCGCATTAGTGTACAGACATTGAAGTCCATTAATCATTCCCCCGTGTCTCTTATTTAAGGATTTTTTCCTCCCACCACTAGGTCTGCGTGCTGTTTGCTCCATTTGGTCTATGACATTTGGATGATCATCTTCATCAATTGATAGACTCCTACCTTCAGGAGCACTGTCTCCCTCCCCCACATTAGTCAGTTTAAAGCCCTCCTGATGAGGTTTCTGAGATTTTTGGCAAAAACATTTCTCCCAACCGTTGTGAGGTGCAGCCCATCGCTTGCCAGAAGTCCATCTTCAAGAAACTGCAGTCCGTGATCTAAGAATCCAAACCGTTCCTGTTTTCACCATTTGCGAAGCCAGCTGTTCACTTCCACGATTTTTCCCTCTCTCCCTGGGCCACGTCGTTCAACTGGGAGGAGAGATGAGATGACAATTTGTGCATTTAGTTGCTTCAATTTCCTGCCGAGAGCCTCGTAGTCTCTTTTGATCTTCTGGAGGCTATTGCTTGCAGTGTCATTGGTTCCCACATGAACCAAGAGGAAGGGGTATTCGTCAGTGGGTTTTATAATTCCTTGCAGTCGTTCAGTTACATCTTGGATCTTAGCCCCGGGGAGACAGCACACTTCCCGAGACATCTTGTCAGGCCCACAGATCACTGCTTCTGTTCCCCTCAGTAGGGAATCCCCTATCACCACTACACGCCTCCTCTTAGGTTTGGTCGGGGTTCTTCCGTGAGCTGTCCGTTCCAAGGTCGCCTGCACATTCCCTGAGGACTGACTTTGCTGCTCGTCTTCATATACCTGATCGACTGTAATGCGGGAGAGATCCTCAAATGGAGTCTGCTCTTCGTCTTCCATGCTAGGGGAGAGGACTAGGGGAGAAATATGCCTCGATGCCGGAATTGGAGGCTTCCATTATTCTAAGCCCAATACGCAATCAAGATCCACAGCTTTTGTCAAATTTTGACCCGCTAGCAGTACCGACGCAAGATGCAGCTGTTGACCTGCTACCTGTACAGCCTATACGGGTCTGCAAAACCCTTGCTCTGCAGAAACCAGCTGAACATCATGATACATCAGCTGAACAACATGATATTTGTAACAGTGTCATCGAAGATCCTCTGGGCCAAATCAACCTATTGGCCCCTCAGTTAAAGCTATCACACCTACCTAGGGACCAGCGACCTCAAACCTGGAACCACCAAGCAGGGCAGAAAGAGGAGGAGCCCAGCTCAGGAGCCTCAAACCACCGGAAAAGAGATTGACTGCCACTATTTCCACCATCACCCTATTTCCACATCCTTTCTTGGAATGTGGCGGGATGGCTATCTAAGCAGGGTGATGTCGACCTTCTGGATTTCCTCACAAAATTTCAGATTATATGTCTACAGGAGACATGGTGTCTAGATCTCCATGTCCCTTCTTTACAGGGATACGAAGCCTTTGCTACCCCTGCGATAAAACCAAATTCCCGAGGCCGACCTAGTGGTGGTTTAGTCACTTTTGTTTCTACCAAGCTAAAGTGCAAGGCCCGGCAACAGCAGTGGGTGAAGAGCAACAATTTACAAATCTTACTTATTTCTAGCAGTGAAGGAGGAGATTTCCTTTGCTTTAATATATATATCCCTCCCATAGGCACCCCTCCCCAGTCGTTACAAATCTGGGAAGATTTAGAGCTATGTTTGGAGAAGGCTGAATTAGAATTCCCTGGCATGGATATCCTGCTGGCAGGTGATTTCAACGCCAGGATAGGAAATGACATTAATACGTACTGCTCTAAATCCCAGTTCCTGCCAGAGGCAGATTGGTTTATTCCCTGGTCCTCTGACGATAAGGTCTTGAATAAGGCAGGCATTACATTAATGGAGACTGCCTTCAAACATAATTTGTATAATTTGCATGGTACCCATATGGACAGGTCAGGGGGTTTCTTTTCTTTTCTTGGACCTAGAGGTGCGAGCGTTATTGATTATATCCTGGTCTCCCCAAAACTCTTGGAGAGGTCACAGGGCTTCAGGACTTTCAATAGAATTGAGAGTGATCATCTTCCTATATCAGTTTCACTAATTCCCCGTGGTTTGGAGGATCCGCAATACCGCAATCACTGTGCAGACCCACCTCCAACTCTGGCCCTTCGTAGGCGTAAATGGAACAGCGACCTGGAATCTAAAATCAAACTACACCTGCATTCATCAGACTTACTGGCCTTGAGAGACCAGTGTATCTCATCTAATTCTGACCCCTTTTCAACATTTCAGCAGGTCTCAGAGTCGCTCTTCCCACTACTCACGAATTCCAACCCTCCCAAACAACAAAACAACTCGAGGGCCTGGTTCAACAAAGACTGTAGGAATCTAAGATCTTTGCTTAGGAAATTACAAAATAAGGTAAAACAGGAAGGGACCCTGTCCTCAGTGGAAAACCTGCACAGGTGGCGTTCTCATTATAAAAATACTCTAAAATTTAAGAAATCCCTCTACAGAAAGGAACAATGGGAGGCACTTGACAAAGCGATCAAATTGTGGGACGACAAAAAGTTCTGGGAAATAATTGCTCAGGGAGTTTCACCCAAAGGGAAAATTGTAACCAACAGTATTTCATCTAACTTATGGTACCAACATTTTTCCCGGCTATATACAGCTCCAAACATTGCTAAACCGAGCCAGTTTCCTCCTCTTAAAAACGATCTATTAATGGGCTGGGATCCTGTTACCAAATCAGAATGTTTACAGCTAATTAAAACACTCAAGAATGGCAAAGCTCCCGGTGAAGATATGATTCCTCCTGAGGTGCTTAAATTAAATGCCTAGTGGTGGGCTGCTATTTTGGCCCAACTTTTTACAGCAATAAATGATACATGCAAAATCCCAGAAAACTGGAAACTGAGCCTGGTAGCCCCCATCTATAAGAAGGGAGACCCCCAAGACCCCTCAAACTATCGCCCCATAAGTCTCCCGGACATTGTGTATAAACTTTATACTCGATACCTGCTAAATAAACTGGTTGACTGGGCTGACCACTCTAACTTGCTTAATCCGGAACAGGCAGGGTTTAGAAAGGGCCATAGTACAACAGGCCATTGTTTGGTACTACAGACAATGATAGATAAGTATACAAAGGTACATAAGAGCAAACTTTTTGTGGCTTTTGTAGATCTCACATCCGCTTTTGATTCAATCTGTAGGGACAAATTTGTTGGTTTCTGCTCTCTTCACTGTGCAGCGAAGTGCTTGTCACAAGACAATGTTTACATTCCACAGTCAGAGCACTGTTGGGTTTTCCCACGGGAATGGGAAGCTGGATGTGACGTACACTGGTTTCAAGTTTTTCACTGCGCTCTCGGTGTTCTTCATTCCGAGGAGAAGGATGGTTGCTTCTCTGCTCCCGCAGAGGCAAGATGCATGTTTGTAATTTCTCAATACTGAACTGAAAATAAAGCAACCTTAAGCATGTGGCACGTACTGCTCATCATTCCGTTGTGCACAGGACTCTGCAATTACAACAAAATTATGGCAAAAACTATATGAAACAGATATTGATAGACGACTTCTTATCAGAGTTTGCAGGGCAGCGGCGCGCGAAGTTATACGCATCTTTCAGAATTAGGGGAGCTAGTCTCAAAGGTTTGTTGGGGGAGACCTAGGGTTTTTTTGTGGGGGAAGTTATTTGTCCTGTCTTCAAGCTTTTTATGATGGAGGACCTCTGTAGCCACCCCCAACGACACGATCTCAAGATGGAAGGGGAGGGAACAGCTGCAGTCACCTGCGATTCCTGCGCAATGTTTGCCATCTTGCCAAAGGTTGCAGAGGACAGGGTCACACTTCAAAACGACCTTGACAGATTAGAGAACTGGGCAAAAACAAACAAAATGAATTTTAACAGGGAGAAATGTAAAGTATTGCACTTGGGCAAAAAAAATGAGAGGCACAAATACAAGATGGGTGACACCTGGCTTGAGAGCAGTACATGTGAAAAGGATCTAGGAGTCTTGGTTGACCACAAACTTGACATGAGCCAACAGTGTGACGCGGCAGCTAAAAAAGCCAATGCAATTCTGGGCTGCATCAATAGGAGTATAGCATCTAGATCAAGGGAAGTAATAGTGCCACTGTATTCTGCTCTGGTCAGACCACACCTGGAGTACTGTGTCCAGTTCTGGGCACCACAATTCAAGAAGGACACTGACAAACTGGAACGTGTCCAGAGGAGGGCAACCAAAATGGTCAAAGGCCTGGAAACGATGCCTTATGAGGAACGGCTAAGGGAGCTGGGCATGTTTAGCCTGGAGAAGAGGAGGTTAAGGGGTGATATGATAGCCATGTTCAAATATATAAAAGGATGTCACATAGAGGAGGGAGAAAGGTTGTTTACTGCTGCTCCGAGAAGCGGACACGGAGCAATGGATCCAAACTACAAGAAAGAAGATTCCACCTAAACATTAGGAAGAACTTCCTGACAGTAAGAGCTGTTCGACAGTGGAATTTGCTGCCAAGGAGTGTGGTGGAGTCTCCTACTTTGGAGGTCTTTAAGCAGAGGCTTGACAACCATATGTCAGGAGTGCTCTGATGGTGTTTCCTGCTTGGCAGGGGGTTGGACTCGATGGCCCTTGTGGTCTCTTCCAACTCTATGATTCTATGATTCTATGATTCTATGATTCTATGATTCTATGATTCTCAAAATACTTAGAGAGTTACATTCAGATACCACAGTTAAAATCAGAACTGGGATGTCAGGCAACTATACTGACCCATGTGGTAGCGGTTTTTGTGATGAAGGCCATGAAAGCCAGGGAAAGATTTATGGATGACAATGTAAAGACCCCTTCATCGTCTGTTTAACTCATTGCTGGTTTTCCCTCTCTTTCTATTTTGTGGGATGAAGGTTTTGTTGGCATAGTATGTAATGAATTTTAATATTTTTAACTATTGTTGTGTTGATGTTTGTGTACAGGCATGGTCCTCACAATAAACGGATTTGTTGTTGTTGTTGTTGGTTTAGGGTTACGGTTAGGATTATGGTTAGGGTTAGGGTTGGGGTTGGGGTGAATGACCACCAAAAGAACAATCGAAGCTTATTCGTCCTCTTCCTATTCAGATGGAACCCAAACACCTATGCTTGATTTGGGCTGATAAAAAACATTTCACTCTGCGATTTTTGAGTGAATGTGCATTCTAACCCCCAAAACAGCAATTTGAAATAAGCCCAATCAGGCCTTTCTCATCTTCTTTTTATGCAGATGGAACCCAAAGCACCTTTTTGCTGTGGTTGGGGGTGATTCTGGTCCACACCCCAAAAACACCATGCAAATTGAAATAAGACCAATCAAAGCTTATTCGTCTTCTGTATACACATATGGAAGCCAGGAGACTGTGTTGTTTTATTTTGGTCTCATTACACACACTTTGCGATTTCAGGGTCAATGTGCATTAACACCAAAGAACACGACATGAAATAAGCGAAATCCAAGATTCTTCTTTCTATGTAGCTGGAACCCAAAACAACCTGTTTGGCATTGTTTAGGCTTATTTTACTTCGCTTTGCTATTGTTAGTGTTAGTGTTAGGGTTAGGGTTAGGGTTAGGGTTAGGGTTAGGGTTAGGGTTAGGGCTAGGGTTAGGATTAGGGTTAGGGTTAGGGTTAGGGTTAGGGTTAGGGTTAGGGTTAGGGTTAGGGTTTTGGTTAGGGTTAGGGTTAGGGTTAGGGTTAGGGTTAGGGTTAGGGTTAGGGTTAGGGTTAGGGTCAGGGTGAATGACCACTGAAAGAACAATCCAAGCTTATTTGTCCTCCTTCAATAGAGATGGAACCAAAACACCTATCCTTGATTTCCGCTGATAAGAAACATGTCATTCTGCGATCTTTGGGTGAATGTGCATTCTAACCCCAAAAACACCAATTTGAAATAACCCAATCACAGCTTTATCATCTTCTTTTTATGTAGATGGAACCTGTCAGGGCTGCCTCAGGTCTCAGCTCACAAAAGACCAACGCCTGGTTCTTCTTATATACAAGGATGTTTATTGCAGTTCATTATTGGTTCCACAACCGAGGCGCACAGCCCCGTGTCTCTTAGCCTAGACGTTTGAAGTCCCCTCTGAATCGGTCCCGCCCCTACACCAGCTTAAGAGGCTTGTGCTAGTCCACCTCTTCCTGTCTTTCCTTTTCCGCAGGGTCTTTCTGCCCCCCTGGGTTCCTTCCCTCCTGCTCTCTCCTGAAGCGGATTCCTCAGATGCCTGTTCCCCCCTCCTTCGTGCTTTGGGGCCAGGCTCCTCCTCCGGGCTCTCTCCATTTCCGCGCGCCTCCACATTTGAACTTGGCGCGCGTTCGCTACCCCTGACCTTCCTCTTGACACTTACACTACTCCCTGTACTACTCTCCGCCTCTTCCGGCAGGACGTCCTGCCCCGATTTCCTTCCCCTGTCTCCTTCCTGCTCCGCTCCGTGTGTCACACTGGGAATTCCACTCTCTTCACTTCGTTCCTGCTGGGAAGCCAGCCCCGATCTCCCACTCCCACTCGGGGTTTCCCTGCTGCTTCCCTGCTCCTGGCAGGTCCCCCCTGTGACCCCCCTTGGCCTGACTAGGGGCGCCCCCTTCTGGGAATCCTCCGATTCACTTGAGAGACTCATGGAAGACATCAAGTCATTGTCATCCTCTTCCTCACTGTCCTGGGATTCTTCCCCATCGCTCTCCGTCTCCCCCCTCACCTGTGCCTCTGTCTCTGAACCCCTGACAGAACCCAAAGGACCTTTTTGCTTTGGTTGGGGGTGATTCTGGTGCACACCCAAAAAACACCATGCGAATTGAAATAAGACCAATCAAAGCTTATTCGTCTTCTCTCTACGCATATTGAAGCAAAAAGACGGTGTTGTGTTATTTTGGTTTCATTACACACACTTTGCGATTTCTGGGTCAATGTGCATTAACACCAAAGAAAACGACTTGAAATAAGCGAAATCCAAGATTCTTCTTTCTATGTAGTTGGAACACAAAACAACCTGTTTGGCTTTGTTTAGGCTTATTACACTTCACTTTGCTAGGGTTAGTGTTAGTGTTAGTGTTAGGGTTACGTTTAGGTTTAGGGTTGGGGTTGGGGTTGGGGTTGGGGTTGGGGTTGGGGTTGGGGTTGGGGTTGGGGTTGGGGTTGGGGTTGGGGTTGGGGTTGGGGTTGGGGTTAGGGTTAGGGTTAGGGTTAGGGTTAGGGTTAGGGTTAGGGTTAGGGTTAGGGTTAGGGTTAGGGTTAGGGTTAGGGTTAGGGTCAGGGTGAATGACCACCGAAAGAACAATCCAAGTTTATTCGTCCTCCTTCTATTGAGATAGAACCGAAACACCTATGGTTGATTTTGGCTGATAACAAACATGTCACTCTGCGATTTTTGAGTGAATGTGCATTCTAACCCTAAAAACACCAATTTGAAATAAGCCCAATAAGGACTTTATCATCTTCTTTTTATGTAGGTGGAACCCAAAACACCTTTTTGCTTTGGTTGGGGGTGATTCTGGTGCACACCCAAAAAACACCATGCGAATTGTAATAAGCCCAATCAAAGCTTATTCGTCTTCTCTCTACGCATAGTGAAGCAAAAAGACGGTGTTGTGTTATTTTGGGCTCATTATACGCACTTTGCGATTTCTAGGTAAATGTGCAGTAACACCAAAGAACACGACATGAAATAAGCGAAATCCAAGATTCTTCTTTCTATGTAGGTGTAACACACAACAACCTGTTTGGCTTTGTTTAGGCTTATTACACTTCGCTTTGCTAGGGTTAGTGTTAGTGTTAGTGTTAGGGTTACGTTAAGGCTTAGGGTTGGGGTTGGGGTTGGGGTTGGGGTTGGGGTTGGGGTTAGGGTTAGGGTTAGGGTTAGGGTTAGGGTTAGGGTTAGGGTTAGGGTTAGGGTTAGGGTTAGGGTTAGGGTTAGGTTCGGGGTGAATGACCACCGAAAGAACAATCCAAGCTTATTCGTCCTCTTTCTGTTCTGATGGATCCAAAACACCTATACTTGATTTGGGCTGATAAAAAACATGTCACTCTGCAATTTTTGGGTGAATGTGCATTCCAACCCCAAAAACACCAATTTGAAATAAGCCCAATCAGAGCTATATCATCTTCTTTTTATGTAGATTGAACCCAAAACACCTTTTAGCTTTGGTCGGGGGTGATTCTGGTACACACCCAAAAAACACCATGCGAATTGAAATAAGCCCAATCAAAGCTTATTCGTCTTCTTAATACGCATATGGAAGCGGAAAGACGGTGTTGTGTTATTTTGGTCTCATTACACACACTTTGCGATTTCTGGGTCAATGTGCATTAACACCAAAGAACACGACTCGAAATAACTGAATTCCAATATTATTCTTTCTATGTAGCTGGAACCCAAAACAACCTGTTTGGCTTTTTTTGCCTTATTGATAAAGCTCTGATTGGGCTAATTTCAAATCCAAGATTCTTCTTTCTATGTAGCTGGAACCCAAAACAACCTGTTTGGCTTTGTTTAGCCTTATTACATTTCTCTTTGCTAGGGTTGGGGTTATGCTTAGGGTTAGGGTTACTGTTAGGGTTAGGGTTAAGGTTAAGGTTAAGGTTAAGGTTAAGGTTAAGGTTAAGGTTCGGGTTCGGGTTCGGGTTCGGGTGAATAACCACCGAAAGAACAATCCAAGTTTATTCGTCCTCCTTCTTTTTTATATATATAATTTTTTTATTGGTTTTACAAAATTTTTCAAACAATACAAACAAATAAAAAGACATACAAACATGTATAATTTCATAGCCCTTTTTTCATATCCCTTACTTCTCGGACTCCCCCATACCTCCCCTTCGTGCATCCCAATGTCCAAATTTCTTTCAGCAACTTCTAAATAATTTTATCAAATATATGTCTTGCTAATCTTTTCTTCAACTTAATCTTATGTCGCTGTAAAGAAAGGAGGAGGAGTGGCGTTATATGTCAGGGATGTGTATACCTGTGAAGAGATCCAAGATTTAGAACCTCAAAGCCAAAGTGAGAGCATTTGGGTCAAAATTAAGGAAGAGAAGAATAACAGAGACCTCATTGTGGGAGTTTACTATAGATCCCCAAGCCAAACGGAGGACATAGATGATGCCTTCCTGGAACAGATGGCCAAGCATGCAAAAGGAAGGGAGATAGTAGTAATGGGGGACTTCAATTACCCGGATATTTGTTGGACGTCAAACTCAGCCAAGAGCATAAGGTCAAACAGATTCCTCACTGGCCTTGCAGACAACTTCATTGTCCAGAAAGTGGGAGAAGCAACAAGAGGAACAGTCATTTTAGATCTGGTCCTAACCAATGCTGATGACCTGGTTAGTGGGGTAGATGTGGATGGATCATTAGGCGCGAGTGATCATGCTCTTCTGAAGTTTACTATACAGCGGAAAGGAGCAGCCAAGCATACTAGGACTCAATTTCTTGACTTTAAGAAAGCCGACTTCATAAAACTTAGGGAAGTGCTGAGTGAGATCCCATGGACAGCAATACTAAAAAGAAAGGGAGTTCATGGTGGCTGGGAGTTTGTTAAGAGGGAGATAGTAAAAGCACAACGTCAGGCAATACCAATGAGACGGAAACATGGAAGGTGCCTAAAGAAGCCAGGGTGGCTATCTAAAGAACTTTTAACTGAATTAAGATTAAAAAAGGATGTGTACAAAAAATGGAAAAGGGGGGAAACCACCAAAGAGGAATTCAAACAAATAGCCAGCACGTGTAGACACAAAGTCAGAAAAGCTAAAGCACAGAATGAACTCAGGCTTGCTAGAGAGGTTAAAAGCAACAAAAAAGGCTTTTATGGGTATGTTCGTAGCAAAAGGAAGAACAAAGAAACAGTGGGGTCACTCAGAGGAGAAGATGGTGAAATGCAAACAGGGGACACAGAAAGGGCTGAACTCCTCAATGCCTTCTTTGCCTCAGTCTTCTCCGATAAAGAAAACAATGCCCAACCTGAAGAATTTGAAGCAAATGATTCAGCAAAGGAAACACAGCCCAGAATAACTAAGGAGATAGTACAAGAATATTTGGCTAGTTTAGATGTATTCAAGTCTCCAGGGCCAGATGAACTGCATCCAAGAGTATTAAAAGAACTGGCAGATGTGATCTCAGAACCACTGGCAGTCATCTTTGAGAATTCCTGGAGAACAGGCGAAGTCCCGGGAGACTGGAGGAGGGCAAATGTTGTCCCTATTTTCAAAAAGGGGAAAAGAGAGGACCCAAATAATTACCGCCCAGTCAGTCTGACATTAATAGCAGGGAAGATTCTGGAGCAGATCATTAAGCAAACAGTCTGTGAGCACCTAGAAAGGAATGCTGTGATCACCAATAGTCAGCATGGATTTCTGAAAAATAAGTCATGTCAGACTAACCTGATCTCGTTTTTTGACAGAATTACAAGCCTGGTAGATGAAGGGAACGCAGTGGATGTAGCCTACCTTGATTTCAGCAAGGCATTTGACAAGGTGCCCCATGATATTCTTGTAAAGAAGCTGGTAAAATGCGGTCTTGACTATGCTACCACTCAGTGGATTTGTAACTGGCTGACTGACCGAACCCAAAGGGTGCTCATCAATGGTTCCTCTTCATCCTGGAGAAGAGTGACTAGTGGGGTACCACAGGATTCTGTCTTGGGCCCGGTCTTATTCAACATCTTTATCAACGACTTGGATGATGGACTCAAGGGCATCCTGATCAAATTTGCAGATGACACCAAAGTGGGAGGGGTGGCTAACACCCCAGAGGACAGGATCACACTTCAAAACGACCTTGACAGATTAGAGAACTGGGCCAAAACAAACAAGATGAATTTTAACAGGGAGAAATGTAAAGTATTGCACTTGGGCAAAAAAAATGAGAGGCACAAATACAAGATGGGTGACGCCTGGCTTGAGAGCAGTACATGTGAAAAGGATCTAGGAGTCTTGAGTGACCACAAACTTGACATGAGCCAACAGTGTGACACGGCAGCTAAAAAAGCCAATGCAATTCTGGGCTGCATCAATAGGAGTATAGCATCTAGATCAAGGGAAGTAATAGTGCCACTGTATTCTGCTCTGGTCAGACCTCACCTGGAGTACTGTGTCCAGTTCTGGGCACCACAGATCAAGAAGGACACTGACAAACTGGAACGTGTCCAGAGGAGTGCAACCAAAATGGTCAAAGGCCTGGAAACGATGCCTTATGAGGAACGGCTAAGGGAGCTGGGCATGTTTAGCCTGGAGAAGAGGAGGTTAAGGGGTGATATGATAGCCATGTTCAAATATATAAAAGGATGTCACATAGAGGAGGGAGAAAGGTTGTTTTCTGCTGCTCCAGAGAAGCGGACACGGAGCAATGGATCCAAACTACAAGAAAGAAGATTCCACCTAAACATTAGGAAGAACTTCCTGACAGTAAGAGCTGTTCGACAGTGGAATTTGCTGCCAAGGAGTGTGGTGGAGTCTCCTACTTTGGAGGTCTTTAAACACAGGCTTGACAACCATATGTCAGGAGTGCTCTGATGGTGTTTCCTGCTTGGCAGGGGGTTGGACTCGATGGCCCTTGTGGTCTCTTCCAACTCTATGATTCTATGATTCTATGATTCTTTTTCTTTCTCAAAACCTCGCCATTTTAGCATTCATCTATTTTATAATAGTTCTTAAGATAGATTTTAAATTTCTTCCAATCCTTTTCCGCCGTCTCTTTCCCCTGGTCACGGATTCTGCCAGCCATCTCAGCCAGTGTCATGTAGTCCATCACTTTCATCTGCCATTCTTCCAGAGTGGGTAGATCTTGTGTCTTCCAATACTTTGCGATGAGTATTCTTGCTGCTGTCGTAGCATACATAAAGAAAGTTCTATCTTTTTTTAACACCAATTGGCCGACAATGCCCAAGAGAAAGGCCTCTGGTTTCTTAGGGAAGGTACATTTAAGTACCTTTTTCATTTCGTTATATATCATCTCCCAAAAGGCCTTAATCTTCGGGCACGTCCACCAAAGGTGATAGAAAGTACCTTCGGTTTCTTTACATTTCCAACACTTATTGTCAGAGCTGCTTCCAGATCCTAGCTCACAGAGGATCACGCTAGCCAGCGATCATTAAGTAAAAGTCTTTATTGAGTTACAGTTTCCATTCTCAAGCTACTGCGTGCAACTCTACGTCTAGTGGCTAGATCGGCGAAGCTCCGTCTGAGTCTCCGCCCTTTGTGCACCAACTTAATATCCTAGCCCTGCTCCACCTTTTCCGCCTGACTGTTCTCCTCTGGGTCCCTCTGCCCCCCCCGGGGTCTCTTCCTTCCTGGATTCTTCTGATGCCGACCCCCCGGACCCTCCTGTCTCCTTGCGCCGGGCTTTAGGACCTGGCTCTCTTTCAGGGCTGCCTACTGCGTCACTTTCCTGTGCATTTGAACTTGGCGCGCGCGCCCAACCTTCCACTTTCCGTCTGACCGTTTCTTCGCTCCCCGATGGAGGTGTGGCCACTCCTGACTCATGCCCTCCCCCCTGTTGTGAGCTGGCAGCGCTTAATCCCTGGCTCCCTTCCTCTTCCCTGCTCTCTGGCGGTGACGCTGGTCCCGATTTCCAACTGCTCTCCTCTGAGTCCCCTCTGGCTCTATCTTGCTGGGGTGTCCCCCTAGGCTCCCCCCTTGCCCTGGCCACTGGTGCTCCTTTCTGTGAATCTTCCGATTCACTGGAAAGACTCGGAGATCTCGGGTCGTCGTCATCACTCATCTTTTCTTCTGCCTCCTCCCCCTCGCTCTCTGTTTCCTCCCTTGCCCTTGCCTCTGCTCCTGAACCCCTGACATCCATCCCCCCCTCGAAGCCCCCCGTTCCCCCCTCCCCTCCTTCCGGTGCGGGAGCTGGGTGCTGCTGTGTCAGAGGGACGAATGTCGGATACAGTTCGCTTCTCGTGGCGGGCCTCCATCTGAAGTCTCCCGGTTCTTCCTCCCTGCTCTCGTCGACGACGGTCACCTCCGCTTCCATCTCTGTGCCGCCGTGCTCGAAACCAGGGTCGTCCCCGAAAACGTCCATGTCCGTCTCTCCCTCACTTCCTCCTGGCGGCGTTGCTCGTCCTGGACCTTCCAGCCACTTCCTGCGCCACTGCTCCTCTGGTCTATCGTCCCACCAATACGAGGGTTCAGAGGCAGATCCCGAGGGTGACCCCTCTGGGGAACGGGCGTCTCGTATCGGGTCCTCGTCCGAGTCGAACCCCCGGAACGTGCTGGCAGAAAGTGTGGGCGTGAAAAGCCAGTCGTCGAAAAAGTCTGCTGGCATTGGTCTATGTGGGAAGAGGGCATGAAACTCGTCTTTGAGCAGAGGTTCGTCCAAGGCGTAGCCCGGCACCCAGCTGTTCGCACTGGCCGGGGTGCCCTCCTTGGCGAGAAGGTATTCTACCCCCTCTTCCCCCCATCTGGAGTCCAAAATCTCCGTGACTTCGTTGACGCGCTCCTCCTGTGCCACTCCCGCGTGCCCGGTTCTTTCTCTGAGCGGACTCGGTGCCGTTCCGGGTTCCTGAAACCTGTGCGGTGCCTTGTAGGGAGTGAGCACCGATCTGTGGAACACCGGATGCATTCTGGAACCCTCCGGAAGCGCCAGCCTGAAAGCCACCGGGTTGACCTGCTCTTCGACTTGGTAGGGCCCCAGTTGCTTATGCCCCAGCTTCTTCTTGGCCAACGACCTGGCCGGCACTGCGTGGGCTGCTAACCAGACCCAGTCCCCCACATGGATCTCTTCGCCAACTCTTCTGTGTTTGTCCGCCTGCACCTTGTATGCATGTTTGGCCAGCTCCAGGTGCCGCCGCAGCTGATCGTGGACCTCCTGCAACTCCGACGCGAACGCATCTGCTGTCTGCGGCTCCCCCTCCCCCATTCTTTCCAGTCCCGGGAAGGTTCTGGGGTGCCTCCCGTTGTTGGCGAAGAACGGCGTGACCCCCGTGGACACGTGCTTCGTGTTGTTGTAGGTGAACTCGGCGAGCGGCAGGTAATCCACCCACGTCGCAGGCTGTTGATTCGCATAACATCTCAGGTACTGCTGCATGATGGCATTGACCTGCTCCGCTTGCCCGTTGGTCTGCGGGTGTCTCGCCGACGCCAGGTTGATCTTGACGTTCAGGAAGCCCATCAGCTTCTGCCAGAAATTCGAGATGAACTGCCGCCCCCGGTCAGACAGAATAGACCGTGGCAGACCGTGAACCTTGAACACGTGGTCTATGAACAGTTTGGCGGTTTGCTCCGCCGTGGCCACCTTAGCACACGGGATGAAATGTGCCATCTTGGAGAACAAGTCCACCACCACCAGCACGGCCGTCTTGCCCCTCGAGCTGGGCAGATCCGTGACAAAGTCCAGGGCCACTCTCTCCCATGGTTCGACCGGAGTTTGCAGCGGTTCCAACAGTCCGGCCGGCGGTCTGTGCACTGGTTTGGCCCTCTGGCAGGTGTCACACCTCGCCACGTAGTCCGCGACCTCCCCTCTCATTCCGGGCCACCAGAAGTCCCTGGCGACTAATTCCACCGTCTTCTCCTTGCCAAAGTGCCCGGCAGTGGGCGCGTCGTGCAGCTGCTGCAGTACCTTGGCGCGAAGTTCGTCTCCCGGCACGTAGATGGCCCCTTTACGGATGAGCAATCCATCTCTCAGCTGGAACTCGTCGGTCGCTGCCGTGCCCCTTTGCACCTCTGCCATCTTTGTTTGCGCGAAGGAGTCATCCTGCAACGCTCGTCGCACCGCCTCCAGGTCCACTGTTGCCGCAGCGCACGCCCACACTGTGTTGTTATTGCAGAGTCCTTTGCACAACGGAATGACGAACAGTACGTGCCACATGCTTAAAGTTGCTTTATTTTCAGTTCAAAGTTGAGAAATTACAAACATGCATCTTGCCTCTGCTGGAGCAGAGAAGCAACCATCCTTCTCCTCGGAATGAAGAACACCGAGAGAAAACAGTGAAAAACAGGAAACCAGTGTACGTCACATCCAGCTTCCCTTCCCGTGGGAAAAACCCAACAGTACTCTGACTGTGGAATGTAAACAGTGTCTTGTGACAAGCACTTCCGCTGCACAGTGAAGAGAGCAGAAACCAACATCCTCCCCCTTTCCGTGAACATCACTGGGCAGCGTGTTCGTACAGTATCAGTACAAACCCAACTTCTGTACATAGGTACAGTGTTGATCCCTTGATACAATCTTGGACAATACATCAGCAGGAATTTCATTACCTGGCATATAGGACACCGTTACGAGTCCCTTCTGAATATGTTCCCTAGCATGTTGCACCTTCAATTGCAAGTGCTTTGTGCTTTGCTTACAACCTTCCGAATTCAGCAAAGCCAAACATGCTTTGTTGTCCTGGTAAACCTGGATTGGACATTTGACAGGAATTTTCATGTCTTTGCACAATTGTAACAACCATTCACAATCCTTAAGTGAATAAGACAAAGCATTCAGTTCAGCTTCACAAGTACTTAAGCTAATTGTTGTTTGCTTCTTGCATGACCAATCAAATAGACCCTGATTGTACATGTAGCAAACTCCAGACGTACTTTTCCTGTCTGTAGTATCACTTCCAAAACTTGCATCTGCAAAAATCTCAAGACCACCAGACTTCTGATTGTTAAATCTCAGTCTGTAATGCATAGTGCCTTTCAAATAGCGTGCTATGCGTTTCAGAGCTTTCCAATCCTTAACAGTAGGATTGTTGACTTGTCTGCTTAGCAAATTACAGCTAACAGCAATGTCAGGTCTTGAACATCTGGCAATGAAGTTTAGCTTACCTAGCACACTTCTGTACAGTGTAGTGTCAGAAAATGCTTCTTCAGTGTCTTCTACCTGATAACCTGTTGTCATCGGTGTGTCTACAGGGTTAGCATCCATCAGGTTTAGTTTGCTTAACACATCAGCAATTTTCCTTGACTGGTGTACTAGAATGTTACCACTTTGATCTTTCTCTATTTCCAGAGATAGGTAGTTGTTTACCTCACCAAGATCTTTCATGTCAAAATGCTCTTTCAGTTGAGCTAGGGCGTTATTATACATTGTGACATCTTTCCAAAAGAATAAAATATCATCAACATAAAACAAACAATACAGCTTCTTTTGCCCCTCCTCTTTGACAAACACACATGGATCAGCTTTCCCTTGCTGAAAACCTAGAGAAAACAATGCTTCAGTGAGTTTAGTGTGCCAACACCGTGCACTTTGTTTGAGACCACAAAGGGACTTTTTTCAGAGCACAAACAAATCCCTGTTTTACCTGTACGCCATCAGGTGGAAGCATATAAAGTGATTCACCTAGAGATCCGTACAAAAACGCTGTATTCACATCGTGGTGACTAATGTGTAGATTTTCCTCTGCAGCTAGCTTGAGCATAAGCCTAATGCTCTCATATCTCACCGTGGGTGAGTAGGTCTCGTGATAGTCTTCACCTGGTACCTGTGCAAAACCTCTGGCTACCAATCTGGCTTTGTGTCTGACTATCTTGCCATTCTGATCAGTCTTCGCTTTGAAGACCCATTTGCTTCCAAGCAGTTTCATTCCTGGAACTACTGGAACTAGCTCCCAAGTTTTGTTCCTTTCTAAGGAATCAAGCTCAGCCTTCATAGCACTTAACCATGGCTCAGCTTCCTTAGAATCCAAATCCTGGATTTCTTGGAAACTTGAAGGTTCAAATACCTTCTTGGAGCTTTTAACAGCTGCTACTGCTGTCTTAGCAAATTCATCAGCAAATCTCTTTGGAGGTCTGCCTTTAGTGGCTCTTTGTGACCTGCGAATCAGCCTTTGGTCTTCAACACTCTCCTCTTCCTTCTTAGGAGAAAAGTGACCTATTGTGAACAATGGTTCTTCCAATTCCTGATCAGAGCTTTCAGAGGGTCGCATAGAGGCTTTCGCACTCTTGAAATCCTCTGAAGTATCCGATTCAGTTTCAGACTCAGAATCAGAACCTTCATCAGTGGGTGTGGGTTGTTGTTGCTTATCCTCAGTCTCATCACTGTCATCAGGATAACATTGGAAAATTCCCACGTTCTCCCCCCACTTGGCATTGTACTCCACACTTCTTGTGAGTTTAATTGTCTTAGAGTCAGTCATCATTATTCTGTAAGAACCTTTCTGATAACCTAGAAAGATACCATGCAATCCACGTTTGCCTAATTTGGAGCTTTGTGGTGAGTGGATCCACATATCAGAACCAAATATTCTCATGTGTTTGATGTATGGTTTCTTGCCAAACATCTTCTCATACGGGGTACAACCAATCGCTGAAGATAACCTGCGATTGTAACTGTAAATAAAACACGAGAGAGCTTCGGCCCAATAACTCTCTGGAAGGTTTGCAACATGCAGCAAGGTTTTTAACCCTTGAAGCAATGTTTGATTTGCCCTTTCGCAAAGCCCATTCTGCCATGGCGAGCGAGGACTGGACAAATCGTGTTGAATTCCTTTCTCAGTCAGAAATGCTTCAAACTGCTGAGAAGTGAATTCTCCCCCGTGATCTGTGAAAAGAATTTTTATCTTCTTACCATGCACATTATCCAACCAAGCACAGAATTCTTTGAACCTTGGAAAAGCCTCTGATTTCTGCTTGAGATTATACACATAAATATACCTGGAAAATGCATCAATGAGAACCATGAAGAACCTATTGTCACCCAAAGAGGGCGATAGTGGTCCAACCAAATCAGCATGAACAATCTGGTATGGTTCTGTAGCTTGCCTACTAGACACCTTACCTTTCGCAGCCATTTTCACCTTGTTTGCTGCGCATGCTTTGCACTTCATGTGGTACCTGCAGGGTTTAATAGTCATACCTTCAACCAAGGTAGGCATCTTAGATACTGCCTCAAAATGCAAATGACCAAATTTCCTGTGAAAATCATGAATACATTCTGCATGCAAACTTTTGTTAGAACCTGCAATGCAACAAATATCATTCTGCACAACATCATCATAATACAAAACAAACAAACGATCAACACATTCAGCATGCAATACATAATCGTCTTTCTTTGTGATGGTGCATTTCTTGTTCTTGAAGGATACGTCAATGTTCCGTTCATTCAGCTGCATCACACTTAGAAGATTGTGTGTGGCATCTGGAACGTACAGTACATCCTGTATCGATAAGTCCAAACTGTGAAGAACAACAGTTCCGTAGCCTTGACTTGGGATCGTGTGGTCATCCGCCTGGTGAATCGCACCTTCCTGCGGTGTAAAAGACACGAACAGTCGTTTATCATTGCACATGTGGTGGGTAGCTGCTGAATCAACAACGAAGAAAGATCTAGACGTCTTCTGGACCTTTGCGACGTTTGGAGTGAAGCGTGAGACCATTGCCTTGTGCTGCGTTGTCCTGGACACCGGACCTTTGCCTTTGCTTTGGCCTTTTCCATGCGATGAACTTTCGCTGCGCTGCTCTGTCTTGGCCCTGGGATATCTGCATTCCCTCTTCATATGGCCTAGACGTCCACACGAGTAGCATTTCACTGCCTTCAAAGCTTTGGCGCCCTCTGGTGGTTCCACTGCACTCTGGGATGACGTCTGTGAAGACTCCCCCTTACCCATGCAGCTAGCACCCCGGCGATCTGCTTCATTCTGGATCACGGCAGTAACATAGGCTACTGTGAGCTGAGCAGTTGGTTGAACAGCAATCTGAGTGGCAACGGACTCCCAACTTGGACCCAAAGAATGTAGTATCATAAAGGAATACACAGCCTCTGGAAAGTTGAGTCCTCTCTGTTGCAGCTCATGTCTCAGATTCTGCATCTCCATCAGGTGTTTACGCACATCTCCACCTTCAGCAAGAGCCATACCATGCAGCTTGGCATAGTAGTACATTGAGGAACCAGCTTCTGTCCTCAAGTGAGCCTCTCTTAAAGAGTTCCAAATTTCTCTGGCTGTGGTCTTTCCACGCAACAGACAGAGCTCTTCTGGGGATACTATCAACGTAAGCGTTCCCCGTGCTTTGGAATCCTTAGCTGCCCATTGAGCTGTAATTGGAGCTGGGGGGTTGTCTGTAATAACATTAAACAGACCTTCTTTCCGCAGAATTGCCTCTGCATAAAGTACCCACTCCGTGTAATTTTTCTTATTGAGCTTAGGAATCCCAAAAGCTTCAACCAGCTTTGCATCAGCCATCATTGCTGCTTTAAAACAAGCTGCGTCACAGTACTGCAGCTTCTTCCAAAAGCACTTTTAAAAAGTACTTTCGCTTTCCCCAGCCATTGCCTTAAAGCCTTTATCGCGGCAAAACGGCTTTAAAAGTACAAAGTCCAGCCATAAAAACCATAAATTAGAAACTGGCAGGCTGCCCCGGAGCATGAGCACATACCTTCATCAATCAAACTTGAAGCGCAGAGCAGATAACGCGATCCGTTCCTCTGTACCTCTGCCGGCATTCTTCAGTTTGATTTACGTCTTTCTGGGCCCATAACCAAAATGTTGTTATTGCAGAGTCCTTTGCACAACGGAATGACGAACAGTACGTGCCACATGCTTAAAGTTGCTTTATTTTCAGTTCAAAGTTGAGAAATTACAAACATGCATCTTGCCTCTGCTGGAGCAGAGAAGCAACCATCCTTCTCCTCGGAATGAAGAACACCGAGAGAAAACAGTGAAAAACAGGAAACCAGTGTACGTCACATCCAGCTTCCCTTCCCGTGGGAAAAACCCAACAGTACTCTGACTGTGGAATGTAAACAGTGTCTTGTGACAAGCACTTCCGCTGCACAGTGAAGAGAGCAGAAACCAACACACTGTTGGTGCGAAGATGTGCATGGCGGCCGCTGGCGTGGCGTCCTCCAGATACTGTGGCTTACGGGAGAGAGCGTCCGCCATGATGTTGGTGTCCCCCGGGACATACTCTGTTCGGAAGTCGAAGTTCGCAAAGAACTCAGCCCAACGTATCTGCCTCTGGTTCAGGAACTGTGCCGTGCGCCAGTGCTCCAGATTCTTGTGGTCCGTGCAGACCTGCACCGTGTGCTTGGCGCCGATCAGGAAGTGCCTCCACGCTTTGAACGCTGCATGAATGGCCAGCAACTCCCTGTCCCAGATGGTGTAGTTCTGTTCGGACTTGCTGAGCTTCCTGGAGTAAAACGCTCCCGGACGCCAAACCCCCTGCGGGTCTTTCTGCAGCAGGACTGCTCCCACGGCTCTGTCCGAGGCGTCTGTCTCGACCCTCATCGGCCTGCTGGGGTCGACATGCAGCAGCTGCTCTTCCGACGCGAAGAGACGTTTGAGTGCCTGAAAGGACTGCTCCGCCTGCTCTGTCCAGATGAACTTCTTTTTCTTGGAGCTAAGCGTGTCCGTGATGGCCGCTGTCTGCATAGCGAAGCCTTTGATAAACTTGCGATAGAAGTTCGCGAAGCCGACAAACCGTTGGACCTCCTTCCGGTTGCGTGGGCTTTTCCAATCCAACACCGCTCGAACCTTGGCGCTGTCCATGGCGAGCCCCTTGTCAGACAACTTGTAGCCCAGAAAATCCACCTCCGTCACGTCGAATTGGCACTTCTCCAGCTTGGCGTAGAGCCTATGCTGCTGCAGCCTGCTCAGCACTTCCTTGACGTGTCTGTCATGCTCCTGCTGCGATTCCGAAAAGATCAGGATGTCATCTAAGAAACAGACGCACGTCTTGTAGAGGAGCCCCGCCAACACGTGATGCATGAACGCTTGAAAAATGTGGGAGCCATTTTGCAATCCAAAAGGCATAACTCTATATTCGTAGGTGCCCAGTGGCGTGAACATGGCTGTCTTCCACTCATCTCCTTCCCGCATGCGAATGAGGTTGTACGCCCCTCGCAGGTCTAACTTGGTGAACACGCTGCCCTTCCGTACCTTTGCGAGGAGGTCGTCGATTCGGGGCATGGGGAAGTCCGATGGCTTGGTCACACTGTTTAAGATGCGATAGTCCACTACAAGCCTTTTTTGGGGCGTGTCCCGCTTCTTAACAAAGAATACAGGACTGCCCCCCGCTGCCTTGGACTCCCGGATGAAACCGCGCTCCAAATTATGATCTATGAACTCTTTGAGTTCCTGCAGTTCGTCCTCAGACATGGAATACAGCTTTCCTTTAGGCAGCGCCGCCCCTGGCAGCAGGTCAATTTTGCAGTCATATGGTCTGTGGGGGGGCAGCCTGTCTGCCTCCTTCTCGCAGAAAACCTCCAAAAATTCTGCGTACTTGTGGGGAATCGCTTGCAGCGTGCCTAGCAGCAGCTGTGACTCCTCTTCCTCTCCTTCCTGCCGGGGCATAGAATCATAGAATCATAGAATCATAGAGTTGGAAGAGACCACAAGGGCCATCGAGTCCAACCCCCTGCCAAGCAGGAAACACCATCAGAGCACTCCTGACATATGGTTGTCAAGCCTCTGCTTAAAGACCTCCAAAGTAGGAGACTCCACCACACTCCTTGGAAGCAAATTCCACTGTCGAATAGCTCTTACTGTCAGGAAGTTCTTCCTAATGTTTAGGTGGAATCTTCTTTCTTGTAGTTTGGATCCATTGCTCCGTGTCCGCTTCTCTGGAGCAGCAGAAAACAACCTTTCTCCCTCCTCTATGTGACATCCTTTTATATATTTGAACATGGCTATCATATCACCCCTTAACCTCCTCTTCTCCAGGCTAAACATGCCCAGCTCCCTTAGCCGTTCCTCATAAGGCATCGTTTCCAGGCCTTTGACCATTTTGGTTGCCCTCCTCTGGACACGTTCCAGTTTGTCAGTGTCCTTCTTGAATTGTGGTGCCCAGAACTGGACACAGTACTCCAGGTGTGGTCTGACCAGAGCAGAATACAGTGGCACTATTACTTCCCTTGATCTAGATGCTATACTCCTATTGATGCAGCCCAGAATTGCATTGGCTTTTTTAGCTGCCGCGTCACACTGTTGGCTCATGTCAAGTTTGTGGTCAACCAAGACTCCTAGATCCTTTTCACATGTACTGCTCTCAAGCCAGGTGTCACCCATCTTGTATTTGTGCCTCTCATTTTTTCCCCCCAAGTGCAATACTTTACATTTCTCCCTGTTAAAATTCATCTTGTTTGTTTTTGCCCAGTTCTCTAATCTGTCAAGGTCGTTTTGAAGTGTGATCCTGTCCTCTGGGGTGTTAGCCACCCCTCCCAGTTTGGTGTCATCTGCAAATTTGATCAGGATGCCCTTGAGTCCATCATCCAAGTCGTTGATAAAGATGTTGAATAAGACCGGGCCCAAGACAGAACCCTGTGGCACCCCACTAGTCACTCTTCTCCAGGATGAAGAGGAAGCATTGATGAGCACCCTTTGGGTTCGGTCAGTCAGCCAGTTACAAATCCACTGAGTGGTAGCATAGTCAAGACCGCATTTTACCAGCTTCTTTACAAGAATATCATGGGGCACCTTGTCAAATGCCTTGCTGAAATCAAGGTAGGCTACATCCACTGCGTTCCCTTCATCTACCAGGCTTGTAATTCTGTCAAAAAACGAGATCAGGTTAGTCTGACATGACTTATTTTTCAGAAATCCATGCTGACTATTGGTGATCACAGCATTCCTTTCTAGGTGCTCACAGACTGTTTGCTTAATGATCTGCTCCAGAATCTTCCCTGGTATTGATGTCAGACTGACTGGGCGGTAATTATTTGGGTCCTCTCTTTTCCCCTTTTTGAAAATAGGGACAACATTTGCCCTCCTCCAGTCTGCCGGGACTTCGCCTGTTCTCCAGGAATTCTCAAAGATGACTGCCAGTGGTTCTGAGATCACATCTGCCAGTTCTTTTAATACTCTTGGATGCAGTTCATCTGGCCCTGGAGACTTGAATACATCTAAACTAGCCAAGTATTCTTGTACTATCTCCTTAGTTATTCTGGGCTGTGTTTCCATTGCTGAATCATTTGCTCCAAATTCTTCAGGTCGGGCATTGTTTTCTTTATCGGAGAAGACTGAGGCAAAGAAGGCATTGAGGAGTTCAGCCCTTTCTGTGTCCCCTGTTTGCATTTCACCATCTTCTCCTCTGGGTGACCCCACTGTTTCTTTGTTCTTCCTTTTGCTACGAACATACCCATAAAAGCCTTTTTTGTTGCTTTTAACCTCTCTAGCAAGCCTGAGTTCATTCTGTGCTTTAGCTTTTCTGACTTTGTGTCTACACGTGCTGGCTATTTGTTTGAATTCCTCTTTGGTGGTTTCCCCCCTTTTCCATTTTTTGTACACATCATTTTTTTAATCTTAATTCAGTTAAAAGTTCTTTAGATAGCCACCCTGGCTTCTTTAGGCACCTTCCATGTTTCCGTCTCATTGGTATTGCCTGACGTTGTGCTTTTACTATCTCCCTCTTAACAAACTCCCAGCCGTCATGAACTCCCTTTCCTTTTAGTATTGCTGTCCATGGGATCTCACCCAGCACTTCCCTAAGTTTTATGAAGTCGGCTTTCTTAAAGTCAAGAAATTGAGTCCTAGTATGCTTGGCTGCTCCTTTCCGCTGTATAGTAAAACACTGCATGATGCAGTGTTCAGCACAAAAGGAAGAGCCGGAGGTCAGCTGCCTCTGGTACCAAGCCAGCGTTGGGCTGTGCTTGTCCAGCCAACTCATGCCCAATACAATGGGCGTGTCCGATAGTTGAGTGACGTTGAAGCTGATGATTTCCCTGTGATTCCCAAGCCGCATCACCATTGGTGGCGTCTGCTTCACCACTTGCCCCCCTAGCAGCTCCCTGCCCTCCACCGTGACAACCTGCAGGGGTAGCGTGGCAGGCAGCAACTGTATAGCGTGCCGGTCGACAAAGTCCTGCCCTATAAAGTCCGCATTGCTTCCTGAGTCAATGGTGATTGGCACGTCCATGGTGATTCCATTGGGCAGCTGGAGCGATGCGGTGAGCCTCACCACTGGTTTGGGCGGGAGGGGGTCCATGGGCGGTAAAATCTCTGGAGACTGCTTCACTGACACGTCTGGCTGGGCCCCAGTGCCTCTTCCTCCAGCCAGACATCATCGTTTCCCTGCTGTGGTACTCCTTGCTGCGTTGCTGCAGTTACCATTGCTGAGGCTGCAGTGTGCTTGTGGAGCCTCCGGGGACACTCTTTCGCCATATGCTGTGGATCCTCGCAGATATAACACTTCCTGTTCCCTCTAGGAGGCTTCGCTTTCACTGTTGCCGGTGCTAGGGCTCTGGCTGCTGACTGAGCCCTTGCACTTCCAACCTCCATAGGTTCCACCCCTCCTCCTGGTGGATGCGTGGATTGCGCACGCGCTGCTTCTCTGGGAAGGAAGGAGGAGCCCCTGGCTGGTTCGCGCCCGCCACGCCCTTCGTCCCTGCTCCACGGACGTTCTTCCAGCCGCACCCCCACCGCCAGCACCCTCTGAACGATCTCCTGCGTGGTCCGGGGTCTGTCCCCCCTCGCAATTTCATCTTTAACCGAGCCGTGCAATCCCTCCCAAAACAGGTCTCTTACAGGAGCCGAATCTCTGTCCCATTCCAGGGCACTGACCAAAGCGAAAAAGCGTGCATGGTACTGCCTGACGCTGGCCCTCCCTTGCTTCAGTCCATGTATCTGCTGCCGAGCAAGATCCACGTCAATGCTTGATAAAAAACACCCATCCATCGCTTTAATAAAGGCATCCGCATTTTGGAGCGCCGGATCCCCATCCCTCCACAAATTGCGCAGCCATGCTTTTGCATCTCCATGCAAATGGGACATGATGAATCCCACTTTCTCTTGCTCATCTCTAAAGTCTTTTTTCAGCAGTTGCAGTGCACACATTACATCTGCTCTAAAGTTGGGGTACTGTTGCAGATTCCCATCGAAGTGAGAGACCAGACCGCCTGTTCGTCTCGCCAACCCAATTCCCTCCTGTTTGGGTGTCAGTTGCCCTTGCTTAGTAAGCATGTCCAACCTGACCTGGAGATCCCTGCAGGCGGCAGCTGCCTCCTCCTCTCTCTTCCTGGATGCGAGAGCCTTGGCATTCAGTTGTGACACTGCTTCTCTGAGTTCCGCTATCTGCTGCTCAGCCGTCATGTCGTCTGCCGTTCGTGAGCTCGCTAGTAGGCACCTGCTTCTCTCCTCACCTCGAGGCTGTAGATGCCCACAATTAAGAGACGGAGCTTACTGTCAGAGCTGTTTCCAGATCCTAGCTCACAGAGGATCACGCTAGCCAGCGATCATTAAGTAAAAGTCTTTATTGAGTTACAGTTTCCATTCTCAAGCTACTGCGTGCAACTCTACGTCTAGTGGCTAGATCGGCGAAGCTCCGTCTGAGTCTCCGCCCTTTGTGCACCAACTTAATATCCTAGCCCTGCTCCACCTTTTCCGCCTGACTGTTCTCCTCTGGGTCCCTCTGCCCCCCGGGGTCTCTTCCTTCCTGGATTCTTCTGACGCCGACCCCCCCGGACCCTCCTGTCTCCTTGCGCCGGGCTTTAGGACCTGGCTCTCTTTCAGGGCTGCCTACTGCGTCACTTTCCTGTGCATTTGAACTTGGCGCGCGCGCCCAACCTTCCACTTTCCGTCTGACCGTTTCTTCGCTCCCCGATGGAGGTGTGGCCACTCCTGACTCATGCCCTCCCCCCTGTTGTGAGCTGGCAGCGCTTAATCCCTGGCTCCCTTCCTCTTCCCTGCTCTCTGGCGGTGACGCTGGTCCCGATTTCCAACTGCTCTCCTCTGAGTCCCCTCTGGCTCTATCTTGCTGGGGTGTCCCCCTAGGCTCCCCCCTTGCCCTGGCCACTGGTGCTCCTTTCTGTGAATCTTCCGATTCACTGGAAAGACTCGGAGATCTCAGGTCGTCGTCATCACTCATCTTTTCTTCTGCCTCCTCCCCCTCGCTCTCTGTTTCCTCCCTTGCCCTTGCCTCTGCTCCTGAACCCCTGACACTTATTATCAGGCAAATGGTAAATTTTTGCTAGCTTGACTGGGGTCGTGTACCACCTGTAAATCATTTTCATAATATTTTCCTTTAAGGCATTACATGCCGTGAATTTTATCCCGGTGTTCCACAACCATTCCCAGCCAGCAAACCTAATGTTATAACCAATGTCCTGTGGCCACTTAATCATAGCTGATTTAACTGTTTCATCTTGTGTATTCCATTTCAGCAGCAAATTATACATTCTTGACAGATTCTTAGTATTGGGTTCTAACAGTTCAATTTCTAATTTTGATTTCTCCACCTGGAAGCCAATTTTCCTGTCTTGTTTATACACCTCCATTATTTGATAATAATGGAGCCAGTCTCGTACTTTGGGTTTCAATTTCTCGTGACTCTGTAACTTCAACTTATCTCCATCTTGTTCCAAAATTTCCCAATACTTTGGCCATTCCGCTTCCATATTAAGTTTTTTCAACGCCTTAGCCTCCAAGGGTGACAACCATCTAGGGGTTTTGTTTTCCAACAAATCTTTATATCTTATCCAAACATTATATAAAGCTTTTCTGACAATATGATTTTTAAAGGCCTTATGCACCTTAATTTTATCATACCATAGATATGCGTGCCAACCAAATGCATTATTAAAACCTTCCAAATCCAAGATGTCTGTATTCTCGAGGAGCATCCACTCTTTCAGCCAGCAAAACACAGCTGCTTCGTAGTACAGTTTTAAGTCCGGCAGGGCAAATCCCCCTCTTTCTTTTGCGTCCGTCAGTATTTTAAATTTTATTCTGGGCTTTTTGCCCTGCCAGACAAATTTCGAGATATCCTTCTGCCACCTCTTGAAACAATCCATCTTGTCAAGAATTTGCAATGTTTGAAACAGAAATAACATTCTGGGCAATACATTCACTTAATAACTGCAATTCGGCCTAACATGGACAATTTCAAATTTGACCATATTTCTAGATCTTTTTTAATTTCTGACCAGCATTTTTCATAGTTATCTTTATACAAGTTCAAATTCTTAGATGTCAAATGAACCCCTAGATATTTCACCTTCTTAACCACTGTCAAACCTGTTTCATTCTGGAACCTCTCCCTCTCCATGACTGTTAAATTTTTTCCCAAAACTTTAGTCTTTTGTTTGTTCAGTTTAAATCCGGCTATTTGACCAAATTCTTGAATTAACTCCAACACCCTTTTTGTACTAGCATCTGGCTCTTGTAAAGTAAGTACTAAATCATCTGCAAAGGCCCTTAACTTATAATGTACACCTTTAACCTGCTGGTCATCTCTAATCATATTTAGCAACACCTCCAGAACAGAAATAAAAAGTAATGGGGAAATTGGGCACCCCTGTCGTGTCCCTTTTTCTATCTTAAATTCTTCAGTTATCACATTATTTACAATCAACTTGGCTTTTTGTTCAGAGTATATCGCACCCATACCATTCTCAAATCCTTGGCCTACCCCCATCCCATGAAGATTCTTTTTCATAAAACTCCAAGAAATATTGTCAAAGGCTTTCTCCGCATCTACAAAGATCAGAACTGCTTTAGTGTTTATATTCACCTCCAATAGTTCCAAAATGTCAATTATGTTCCTCACGTTATCTGATAAATGCCTTTTTGGGAGAAAGCCTGCTTGGTCCCTATGAATCTTCTCCATCAACACTCTTTTCAGTCTTTTTGCCAAAATGTCTGCAAAAATTTTGTAATCCACATTAAGTAATGATATTGGGCGGTAGTTCTTAAGTTGAGTCTTTTCAGTCTCTGTCTTTGGTATGAGTGTAATATACGCTTCCTTCCACGATTCTGGCGCCCTTTTCCCCTTTAAGATCTCATTGCAGACTTCCTTTAACGGTTGTACCAAGCACTCCTTTAAAGCTTTATAGTATCTGGAAGTCAGTCCATCTGGTCCTGGAGATTTGCCCAGTTGCATGTTCTGAATGGCACCCTCTATCTCTTGTTCTGTTATTCTCTGGTTTAGATCCACCTTACTTTGATGAGAGATTTTTTGTAATCCATATTTTTTAAGGAATTCATCTATATCCTCTTCCTTCTGCGGTCCTTGTGAATATAATTTTTTAAAATAACTCAAAAAACAGTTTCTAATCTCATTGGGTTTAGATATATTCTTTCCATCCACTTCTAGGTTTGTAACTGTATTTAGTTTCTGTCTTTTCTTCAATTGCCAAGCCAGAAGCTTACCACATTTGTCTGCAGATTCGAATGTCTTTTGTCTCATTTGCTTTATCTTCCATTCAATCTCTTGGTTCATCAGTTCCATATATTGTGTCTGATATAGCTTAATCTCTCTCAAAATCTCCTGGGACTTTGGTTTTGATCTCAATTTCTTCTCTCCTTCTTTTATCTTTTCCAGGATCTTTTCCTTCTTCTCATTTAGCTTTCTCTTTTTTACTGAATTTTGTTGAATTAAAAATCCTCGCATCACAGCTTTACTTGCGTCCCAGATCACTCTTTTTTCTACATCATTTTTTAAATTTATTTCGAAATAGTCCTTTAAAGTTTTTTGGGCCTTTCTGTGGATCTCCTCATCTCGAAACAGGGTGTCATTCATCCTCCATCTAAATTGACCAGTTGTTGTAGGTTTCATCTCCATCTTCACGGCGTTATGGTCGGAGCAAGTCTTTGGGCAGATTTCCACTTTCTTGATCTTCGGAGCCAGCCCACTAGCAATCCAAATTTGGTCAATTCTGGTCCAAGTCATCATTGCTTGAGAGAAAAAAGTTCCCTCTCGAGAGAGAGGGTTCCTTGTTCTCCAAATATCTATTAAGTCCATATTTTCAGTCATTTCAAAAAAGGTCTTTGGAAGTCTCCCTTCCTTGGAGATTGTCTGTCTTTGTGCCTTGTCCATATTTGTAGAAACCACACCATTCATGTCTCCCATGATTACCACATTGTAGTCCAAATAGTCCATCAGAGTTTCATGCAACTTCTTAAAAAATTCCGCCTTCCCTTCATTTGGTGCATAGATTCCAACTATTAACAGTTTTTCTCCTTGTATTTGTATTTCAATTGCCAGGTATCTTCCTTGTTCATCTTTAAACATCATTTTTGGGGCCAATTTCTCCTTTGCATAAATCACCACTCCTCTTTTCTTAACTTTATCCGATGAGATGAATTCCTGTCCTAATCTTTTGTTTATAAGTAGTTTCCTGTGTACCCTGGTCACATGAGTTTCTTGTAAACAGATCAAATCCAATTGTTCTCTTTTCAAAATATGAAAAACTTGGCGTCTTTTCGTAGGAATGTTCAGCCCATTACAATTCCAACTAAGGAATTGCAGGGCCATCTTGTTATTTGTCTTCTACTCCTCCAACCGCTCCAAGTTGCTGCTCTTCCTCTGACGGTGGTTTAAGTCCAAACGATAAATTCAGAATGTCCACTGCTCCTTTTACCTCTAAAATTGGGTCTACCGTTCCCTTCTGCAAATCCTCGTGGTTTCTCTCCAAAAACTTCTCTTTGTCTTGAACTGTTTTTATTTTCACCTTCTTTCCCTTGTAGTTGAAGGACAGTCCTTGTGGAAACTCCCACCTAAAAGGTATGTTGTTCCTTTTCAGCAGGTAGACCAGATCTTTATAGAAGGCTCTCACCTCCAGGATGTATTTAGGGATGTCCTTAAAGATTTGTATATGAGAATTTTCAATTTCCAAGGCCTTTTGGTAATGTAGGTTTAGTATTTTGTCTCTTTCTTCCTTGGATCTGAAAGTAATCAGACAATCCCTCGGGGTCTTTCTATTCTGTCTCCTGCCCAGTCTGAATGCTGTTGTTATCTTGAATTCTTCCTCCAATTCTTCCTGCCAAAAGTCAGAAAACTCTTGTGTAAGGAACTCCACAAGGCTGTCCCCTTCACTTTCAGGAACTAATCTTAATTTCAAATTTCTCTCCTTTCTCTGTAATTCCAGCAAAGACAAGGCCACATCATGTTCATTCACTTTTTTGGAGATCGGTTCTAATTTTCCCTGTGTCTCTTCAGCAATATTTCTGGCGTCCTCTGCAATCTTGCGTGTTGCAGAATTTTCTTCAATCAACTTATTTATAGATTCTGTGTTAGATGTCACACTTTTCGTATTCAAGTCCAGCCTTGATGTTAATTCTGTTAATTTTTGTGAGTTTTCTGTACTCTGCTTTGTCAAGGCTTCTAAAGATTGGTTTATCTTGAGTAACGCCTGTGTCATTGAATCCATGGAAGCAGCTGTCACTTTTTCTTGCCCGGCTGCTCCTGCTGGTGTTACACTTGATATTGAGCCCCTTTTCTTTTGTGCTTGTTTTGCTTTAGCTCTAGTTGTTATCTCGTCTGCTGGGCCACTCATATCCCAAGGACTTTCTCACAGGAGCAGTTTCCTGATGGAAAATCCCACTGTCCTATTCCGTTGCTCTGCAATTGTTACTCCTCAACCCTCTAGAGGGAGCAATCCAAAATGTCCAACTGAAAAAGACAAAGAATAAAGAACAAAGAAACCAGGAATCCTCTGTATAAATGCTGCAACACTTTTTCTATATAGTTTCTCTATCAACACTGTCCAATAAATTGTTGCAGCAAAGCCCCAAAACTTTGTATCAAGTAGCACTCCAACTATGTAACTTTGTAACAAGTTTCTAAATGCAGATCACTGTCCTGGTACTTTACTTTGGCAGTCCGTTTCAGGAGATTAAGGCAGCGGAAAACTTTTTTCTCTCAATAAGTCATGCAGGTTAATAAAGTCACTTTTTCTCCCCTCTGCCCCTGCTTGCTAGAGAGGAAATTCGTATCCAATGCCAAGGTTAGACAGTCTTAAGGTTATTTTCGTTCTGATGCAGCTTTATACTTTCGTTGCTTTATCTATCATGCAGTCGGGGGAAGGCAGACTTCCTTATTTTTAGCCTTTCCTGTTTCCGGCCGAATTTTAAAATTTAATTTTTAGGGTCCCAGGTAGTCATTCAGTCCTACTCACGGGTTTTTCGATCCAATTTCAATTTACAGGAAGGAATCGGCGCTCTCCGTTCATGGCGACGCGGCTTTGCTCCGCGGGCTGGGTTGCGACTCTCAGCGCCGCGCTCACTCCCGATGCCATTCCGGAGCCTTTAAAAAGGCTCTTTCGCAGTAAGGGGGCGCTTCTGATGCCCACCGAGTCTCCTTGTTCACAGGCTTCCGCGCCTGTGATTTTAGGGGTCCCCCGCTTGCCGTAGCGGGTCAGACCCGAACTCGCGGAGCAGTCCTCCTCCAGAGCTCGAAGAGAGGACCGCCACTGAACGCTGGCGCCGACCGGAAGTCTATTCGTCCTTCTATTGAGATAGAACCGAAACACCTATGGTTGATTTCAGCTGATAACAAACATGTCACTCTGCGATTTTTGAGTGAATGTGCATTCTAACCCCAAAAACAACAATTTGAAATAACCCAATCAGGACTTTATCATCTTCTTTTTATGTAGGTGGAACCCAAAACACCTTTTTGCTTTGGTCGGGGGTGATTCTGGTGCACACCCAAAAAACACCATGCGAATTGTAATAAGCCCAATCAAAGCTTATTTGCCTTCTCTCTACGCATATTGAAGCAAAAAGACGGTGTTGTGTTATTTTGGTTTCATTACACACACTTTGCGATTTCTGGGTCAATGCGCATTAACACCAAAGAAAACGATTTGAAATAAGTGAAATCCAAGATTCTTCTTTCTATGTAGCTGTAACACAAAACAACCTGTTTGGCTTTGTTTAGGCTTATTACACTTCGCTTTGCTAGGGTTAGGGTTAGGTTTAGGTTTAGGGTTAGGGTTGGGGTTAGGATTAGGGTTAGGGTGAGGGTTAGGGTTAGGTTTAGGTTTAGGTTTAGGTTTAGGGTTAGGGTTAGGGTTAGGTTTAGGGTTAGGGTTAGGGTTAGCGTTAGCTGTCAGGGAACTGCCATCAGAGCATCAGGTGGTGGAGGGACTCAGGCAGGATGAAAGAGACTCAACTGCTGAAGCAGGGACCAGCAGGGGGAGGAGTGGGTCTCTGAGGGAATGCGAGCAGGAGGGAGGGCTCAGGGAGGCTTCCAGCGAGAACAGTGGGGAGGTATCGGAGTCTCCCATAGGGAGACCCATACCTCGCAGGAAACTGTCACGCCGTGAGTCCAGGAGACGCGTTTCCGTTAAGGAACTTCTTTGCTGGAAACGCTTCCGCAGACAGCCACTGTCGGACTCTACTAGTGACTAGAGCAGACATGTCTGAGGAGCTCCGTCACACACGGAGGTTTGTGGGGGCGCACAAACTCTGAGGGAGCACGTTTTCACGCACAAGCAGCTAATCAAACCCTCACAGCAGTCCGACAGTCTTTGTACGCTGCCTGTGCAAGAGAAGGCATCATGAGCGAACCAACCGGAACCGGAGGAGCAGGGGCTGGAGCTGGTCCAAGCTTGGAAGATAGATACCGAGCGTTGGAGGTTCAACTGGCCCTGCAGACGGCGAGGCTGGAGGAGAGAAGGGCTCAGGATGCAGACAAGAAGGGGAGAGCCACTCAATTCCCCAGAAAGGTACCAGGATTGGTGCAGAAATTTGGGGGGGACCCCAAGGACTACCATGCTTTTAGGACAGAGATGCAATATGCCCTTAATGTGCAGTTCGATGAGTTCCCTGATGAGGAATCGCGAGTTGCTTTTGTAATTGGGCATCTTGAGAAAGGGGCTAGAGACTGGGTGCGACCCCTAATGGCAACGCACAATGACATACTAAAGGACACAATGAAGTTCTTTCGTGCAATGGATATCATGTTTTCCAGCGATATTGAGGAAGGGGTGGTGCGCAGACAGCTAATGGCTTGTAAGCAGGGGAGTCGATCTGTCCGTGAATATTGGACTGAGTTTACCATGCTGATTCACAGACTGAGTTGGGATTTATCGGCGGCACCCGTTCAAATGCTATTTGAAGAAGGTCTTTCTTCGGGGGTGAAAGACGAGCTGGCACGGAGCCCCAGGGCGGAGTCTATGGATCAGCTGACCAAATCTGCGCTGACCATAGGAGCGCGGCAGGAGGCAAGAGCCTTGGAGAGGCGGGAAGGGAGAGGGGAACGTTGGAAGGAGTTCCGCATTCCAGACATTCCTGAGCCAGCTTTCCCGCCGGCAGAGCCGATGGAAATCGGAACAGCGCGCGCGCGCGCATTTTCAAAAACCAGCGAGGGAGCTAAGAAGGAGGGAAAGGGCCCCCGGAAATGCTATCTCTGCCAACAGCCAGGCCACTTTGCCAGAGTCTGCCCCCAGAGGAAGGAATGGCAAGGGATGGTGGGAGCTGTTGAGGGGGGAGAAGAAGGGGGAGCGGAGCAGGTAAAAGCCAACGCCTGGTTGCCACAATTGGGGCACTGCAGCCAGGCCAAAGAGCAGTGAAAGTGCCCGTGCCAGAAGCTCCTCGACCTGCTCTAGTGATTGAAGTGTCGCTAGAGCTGCAGAATGGGCACCCCCTAAAAATAAAGGCGCTATTGGACTCAGGCAGCTCCTGCAATTTTATGAGCAAGGAGTTTGCTGCTGAACACCAGATACAGACCATCCCTTTAAGCAACCCCCTGCAGGTGACCACGATTGATGGCAGGGAGTTGTTGGGAGGAGGAGTCCGCTTGCAGACTGTCCCAATGATAATGAGGGTGGCAAGGCACACAGAACTGATAGCGTTTAATGTGGCCACCCTGGGAGGCGCTCCCATTATTTTGGGAATGAGCTGGCTAGCTCTACATGATCCGCTGGTTGGCTGGCATCAAAGAGTGGTGTCCTTTGGTTCAGCACATTGCCTAGAACACTGCAAAGGGGAGAAGGGTTCAGTAGGGGCCCAAGCCACCCTAGCAGGGACTGAAGTAATGGGGAAGGTGAAGGTACCACCACAGTATGCAGATCTCAGCGACGTGTTCAGCGAGAAGGAAGCTGACCAACTACCACCTCATAGACCCTTTGATTGTCAGATCAATTTACTCCCTGGAGCACAGCTTCCCGTGGGCAAGTTGTATGCCATGTCAGACAGGGAAATGCAGGAGTTGCGAGGGTTCATTGACAAGAACCTGAAGAGAGGCTTCATCAGAGAGTCCAAAGCAGCAGGGGGGAGCCCAGTGTTCTTTGTGGACAAAAAAAATGCAGACAAGCCGAGACTTGTATGTGATTTTAGGCGGCTGAATGCAGTGACTGAACCGGTGGCGTTCCCTATGCCCAGAATTGATGATATTTTGACCATGGTGAGGAAGGGAAAGATTTTCACAAAGCTGGATCTAAGGGGGGCGTACAACCTGATACGCATAAGGAAAGGGGATGAATGGAAAACCACCATGTTTACCCCTTTGGGGGCGTTTGAATACCTCGTTATGCCATTTGGATTACAAGCAGGCTCCGCGTGTTTTCAATCTTTTATGAACCACGTGCTGGGCCCTTTGCTCTACAAGAATTGCGTTGCCTTTCTAGATGATGTGTTGGTGTATTCTGAGAATGAGGAGCAACATGTGAGAGACGTCAGAGAAGTGTTGAGCAGACTGCAAGCCAACAGGCTGTGGGTCAAACTGGAGAAGTGTCGGTTCCATACCAAGGAGGTGGAATTCCTGGGGTACCGCCTGTCAGACAAGGGATTGGCCATGGATCCCGGCAAGGTACAGGCAGTGCTGGAATGGAAAACACCCAAAACCAAGAAGGATGTGCAGAGGTTCCTAGGGTTTGGAAACTTTTATCGTAAGTTCATCCGCAACTTCGCCCATCTGACGGCGCCCATCACTGACTGTCTCAGCAGTAAGAAGAAGTTTGTATGGACGGCGGAGGCGGGGCGAGCGTTTGAGGAACTGAAAAGGGCCTTCGCCTCTGAAGAACAACTTCTGCATGTGGATTTACGAAAGAAGCTAAGGGTTGAAACAGACGCATCTGACAGAGCCATAGGGGCGGTGCTTCTTCTGCAGCCGGGGAAGGAGGAGTCGGAGTGGCGTCCGTGTGCCTTCTTCTCGCGGAAGCTGAACAAATCCGAGAGGAACTACACGGTGTACGACCGAGAACTGCTTGCTATTCATGAGGCGTTCCGGAGATGGAGGCATCTGCTAGTTGGTGCACAACATAAAGTGCAAGTGTGCACGGACCATAAAAATCTAGAGTACTGGAGAACGGCGCGAGTGCTCAACCAAAGGCAGTTGAGATGGGCCCAAGAGTTCTCCAAATTTAACTTTGAGATTTGTTATGTGCCAGGCCCAGAGAATGTTAGGGCGGACGCTCTCTCACGCAAGCCTGAATATTTGGAGGGGGAGGGAGCACCCGAAGAAACCCATATCATTCCAGAGGACCGCTGGGTGTGTGGGGCGACCTTGGTGGGGCAAAGGGAATTGGTAGAGGGTACGGTGCAGGATGCATACGCCCAGGGGAAACTCAGGGATCTCAGAGGGGAGGAAGCTCATGAGCTTACTGCATGTAGAGGTTAATTTCTCGACGGCCCGTCATCCTGAAACCAACGGGCAGGCGGAAAGAGCAAATGGGGTTCTCCAACAATATTTGAGGTGTTATGTTAATGACAGAGAGAATGATTGGGTGGAGAAGCTGGCGTTGGCAGAATTTGCCTACAACAATGCAGAGAACGTGTCCACGGGGATGAGCCCCTTTTTGGCTAATCACGGGTGCCATCCCAGAGCCTTCCCAGGGGGGGAGGGGGAGAACTGGAGCGTTCCAGCTGCAGAACAGTTCGTTGAAGAAATGGAAGCGATCCATCGCCAGCTCCAACTCAACTTAAACAGGGCTAAGGAGGAATATAAGAGGCAAGCAGACAAAAACAGAAGGGAAGGTGAAAGCATCAGGGTGGGGGACCAGGTGTGGCTGTCAACCCAAGGGTTGCCATTCAAAGGAGGTTGTAAGAAATTAAGACCCAAAAGGCTGGGTCCGTTTGAAGTCATACAGCAGGTCAATCCAGTGGCTTTCAGGCTCCGGTTACCGAACCACATGAAGCTGCACCCAGTTTTTCACAGGTCGTTGCTGTCACCGTATAGAGGAGACAGTGAGGGGAGGGTCACTAGGGGACCAGCAATGGAGGAGAAGGAACACAGCTACCATGTAGCGGAGATCCTCGATTCCAGGTGGAAGGGAGATCAAGTAGAGTATTTGGTAATGTGGGAAGGGGAACCGGAGTCGGAAAACACCTGGGTTAGGGCAGAGGATGTCAATGACGAGGTTTTAATAGAGACTTTTCATCAGAGGTTCCCACGTAAACCTCAGCCTGTAGCGAGGTTCCGAAGGGAATACTTTGCCACCACCGACGAGGAAGAGGAGTTGGAGGGGTTCCCAGATTCTGAAGAGGAGGAGGATTCAGCTGGCCAGGACGACGATCGATGGAGAGAATTGTTCGAGACGTCAGAAGATGAGGAAGATTCGTTTCGGGGTTTTAGCCCTTCACCTCCCAGGGGGGAGGAATTGGGAGGGGGTGAGGGGGGCCCTGGAGGGGAGGTGGATGTCAGGGAACTGCCATCAGAGCATCAGGTGGTGGAGGGACTCAGGCAGGATGAAAGAGACTCAACTGCTGAAGCAGGGACCAGCAGGGGGAGGAGTGGGTCTCTGAGGGAATGCGAGCAGGAGGGAGGGCTCAGGGAGGCTTCCAGCGAGAACAGTGGGGAGGTATCGGAGTCTCCCATAGGGAGACCCATACCTCGCAGGAAACTGTCACGCCGTGAGTCCAGGAGACGCGTTTCCGTTAAGGAACTTCTTTGCTGGAAACGCTTCCGCAGACAGCCACTGTCGGACTCTACTAGTGACTAGAGCAGACATGTCTGAGGAGCTCCGTCACACACGGAGGTTTGTGGGGGCGCACAAACTCTGAGGGAGCACGTTTTCACGCACAAGCAGCTAATCAAACCCTCACATTAGCGTTAGGGTTAGGGTTAGGGTTAGGGTTAGGGTTAGGGTTAGGGTTAGCGTTAGCGTTAGCGTTAGGGTTAGGGTTAGGGTTACGGTTAGGCTCAGGGTCAATGACCACCTATAGAACAATCCAAGCTTATTTGTCCTCCTTCTATTGAGATGGAACCAAAACACCTTTGCTTGATTTCGGCTGATAACAAAAATGTCACTCTGCGATTTTTGAGTGAACGTGCATTCTAACCCCAAAAACACCAATTTGAAATAAGCCCAATCAGAGCTTTATCATCTTCTTTTTATGTAGATGGAACCCAAAACACCTTTTTGCTTAGGTCGGGGGTGATTCCGGTGCACACCCAAAAAACACCATGCGAATTGAAATAAGACCAATCAAAGCTTATTCGTCTTCTTTCTACGCATATGGAAGCGAAAAGACGGTGTTGTGTTATTTTGGTCTCATTAGGCGCGAGTGATCATGCTCTTCTGAAGTTCACTATACAGCGGAAAGGAGCAGCCAAGCATACTAGGACTCAATTTCTTGACTTTAAGAAAGCCGACATCATAAAACTTAGGGAAGTGCTGGGTGAGATCCCATGGACAGCAATACTAAAAGGAAAGGGAGTTCATGATGGCTGGGAGTTTGTTAAGAGGGAGATAGTAAAAGCACAACGTCAGGCAATGCCAATGAGACGGAAACATGGAAGGTGCCTAAAGAAGCCAGGGTGGCTATCTAAAGAACTTTTAACTGAGTTAAGATTAAAAAAGGATGTGTACAAAAAATGGAAAAGGGGGGAAACCATCAAAGAGGAATTCAAACAAATAGCCAGCACGTGTAGACACAAAGTCAGAAAAGCTAAAGCACAGAATGAACTCAGGCTTGCTAGAGAGGTTAAAAGCAACAAAAAAGGCTTTTATGGGTATGTTCGTAGCAAAAGGAAGAACAAAGAAGCAGTGCGGCCACTCAGAGGAGAAGATGGTGAAATGCAAACAGGGGTACATGCAGTACATGTGAAAAGGATCTAGGAGTCTTGGTTGACCATAAACTTGACATGAGCCAACAGTGTGACGCGGCAGCTAAAAAAGCCAATGCAATTCTGGGCTGCATCAATAGGAGTATAGCATCTAGATCAAGGGAAGTAATAGTGCCACTGTATTCTGCTCTGGTCAGACCTCACCTGGAGTACTGTGTCCAGTTCTGGGCACCACAATTCAAGAAGGACACTGACAAACTGGAATGTGTCCAGAGGAGGGCAACCAAAATGGTCAAAGGCCTGGAAACGATGCCTTATGAGGAACGGCTCAGGGAGCTGGGCATGTTTAGCCTGGAGAAGAGGAGGTTAAGGGGTGATATGATAGCCATGTTCAAATATATAAAAGGATGTCACATAGAGGAGGGAGAAAGGTTGTTTTCTGCTGCTCCAGAGAAGCGGACACGGAGCAATGGATCCAAACTACAAGAAAGAAGATTCCACCTAAACATTAGGAAGAACTTCCTGACAGTAAGAGCTGTTCGACAGTGGAATTTGCTGCCAAGGAGTGTGGTGGAGTCTCCTACTTTGGAGGTCTTTAAGCAGAGGCTTGACAACCATATGTCAGGAGTGCTCTGATGGTGTTTCCTGCTTGGCAGGGGGTTGGACTCGATGGCCCTTGTGGTCTCTTCCAACTCTATGATTCTATGATTCTATGATTCTACACACTGCGATGTCTGGGTCAATGTGCATTAACACCAAAGCACACGACTTGAAATAAGCGAAATCCAAGATTCTTCTTTCTATGTAGCTGGAACCCAAAACAACCTGTTTGGCTTTGTTTAGGCTTCTTACATTTCTCTTTGTTAGGGTTAGGGTTAGGGTTAGGGTTAGGGTTAGGGTTAGGGTTAGGGTTAGGGTTAGGGTTAGGGTTAGGGTTAGGGTTAAGGTTAAGGTTAAGGTTAAGGTTAAGGTTAAGGTTAAGGTTAAGGTTAAGGTTTAGGTTTAGGTTTAGGTTAAGGTTAAGGTTAAAGTTTAGGTTTAGGTTTAGGTTTAGGTTTAGGTTTAGGTTTAGGTTTAGGTTTAGGTTTAGGTTTAGGTTTAGGTTTAGGTTTAGGTTTAGGTTTAGGTTTAGGTTTAGGTTAACGTTAAGGTTAAGGTTTAGGTTAACGTTAAGGTTAAGGTTCGGGTTCGGGTTTGGGTTCTTTGGCAATTAAATCCTGCCGTCCAGTCAGCACAGCTCTGCTTGGGGCTTGAGGCCGACCTGTGCAGGAAGACAGAGTCGCAGCGGTCCTGCAGTCCGTGTGAGATAGAGAGATAAATGAAGTCCAGAGACATTTCATTGCTATCTCTAAAAAGCGTTTATTTACAAGCCATAAATCAGTCACATTCCATCGGAGCTTTCCGGCATCTTTCCCGTGCTAAAAGCACACACAATCTCTCTTGCAGCATCTCTCAGTCTAAAGTGAAACCAAGTCTCCCAGACAAAGCCTCTGACGCACTTCCCTGCGTCAGGCCCCTCCCCAGATACAGGACACCAAGGAGTTTTAACCCTGTAAACTCCAAACTCCACACCCCCTCTTGCCCTGCATCTGGGGAAATAAGCAACAATGCTCACCCCAAACACAGACCTTCACAGAACTCCTCGTGCTTCTGGAAGGTTAACGGTTTTGTGAAACCACCAGCGAGGTTCTTGGTTGAGGGACAGCATTTTAGAGCAAGTAGCCCTTCACGAACGCTCTGACACACATTCTGAAAACGTATGTCCAAATGTTTGGTCCTGGCCTTGAATTGCGCCGTCTCGGCCAATTTGAGGCATGGTTGATTGTCTTCATGCACCACGACGGGCAGACAATGCTCTCCACAGAGTTCCTCGACAAAACACACATAGAACTCCAACTCTCTGCAAACCTCAGATAGCGCACTGAACTCAGCTTCGGTAGATGAAAGCGCTATGAGACTTTGCTTCCAGGACCTCCACCCAACTACTGAGTTCCCAAACTTCACCACTAGGCCTGACACTGATTTGCGGTCCTCAAGGTTAGCCCAATCTGAATCCACCCATGCAGTCAGCTTGACACCGCCCTCAGCTGACATCTTGAGGCAAAAATCTTTGGTATCTTGCAGGTAACGTAGCACCCGTTTAATACCATTCCAGGCCTGCACACTAGGACTTGAAGCCTCTCTACTGAGCAGATTGACAGCAAACGCTATGTCTGGTCTGCTCCACTGTGACAGATACAATAGACTACCCAGAGTTGACTGAAAGAGTTCAGTATTTTCGAACACAGCACGTTCTACTTGCTGACATTCTTTCACGTAACCAGCCTCCATGGGTGTTTTGACACCTGTACACTCAGACATTCTGAACTTCTCAAGCAACTGCTCAATCTTACCTTTCTGGCTGAGCAAAAAGCTTCCATCTCTTGCTCTCATGATCTCTATGCCTAGATACGACTTGACCTCTCCAAGCTGCTTGAGCTTGAACCGCTTTCCAAGCTCCCTAGCAAACTTCTCCACTTGTTTACTTGTCTGTGCCATGATCAAGATATCATCGACAAAAACCTGAGCAGCTTGCTGTGTCTCACCTGATCCTTTAAGGTAGAGACAGCTGTCCGCAACACTTCTCCTGAAACCTAGCTCTTCTAAGGCTTCATTCAGACACATGTTCCAATTTCTGGCAGATTGGCGTAATCCATAGATGGATTTGTGCAACCGCCACACAGTGCCTGGCACACTGACTCCAAACCCTGGAGGAGGAAGCATGTACAACTCCTCCTGGAGGTCTGAGTTCAGGTAGGCAACATCCACATCAAAATGGTTCACCTTCCAACCTCTCTGTGCAGCAACCGCTAAAAGTGTCCTCAAAGTCTCTGCTCTCGAGGTCGGCGAATAGACCTCCGTGAAGTGGACACCCTTCTTCTGTGTGAATCCACGAGCTACTAACCTAGCTTTATACTGCTTTTCTCCAGCTTCTGTGGGTTTAAGACGGTAAACCCATATGCAACCCACAGCCTGATTGCCAGACGGCAGCTGAGTGAGTGAGAACACACCAAGAGACTCCATTGAGTTCATCTCCTTCTGCATCGCCTCACGCCATTTGCTAGCTTCTTCCTGAGGCAACTTCTGAACATCCTCAAAGGATTCAGGTTCACATCTAGCCACACCTACCCAGACACTAGTGGCTTCATACCTTTCCGGTGGCTTTCCCTTGGTTGACCTTGCTGACCTCCTCAGTGTGAACTCTGGAACTGCGCCTGATTCACTTGGACCAGCCAGACCATCCCCTGTGTCAGAACCCCCCCCCTCTGACCTGCTGCGCCTTTTTGGCCTCACAGCTGGGTCTGCTGGCGAGGATGGCTCACTCCTTGGCTCAGACTTGACAGAGACCTGTGGAGGGGTCTTGGGACTCCCCTTTGGAGAGGTTCGGAGCCTCTGCCTTGGAGATCCCGGCTCTGGACTCTGTGGCTATGGACTGTCCACCTCAGCAATAGGTTCAGCTTCGTCCTCCTCCTCTTCCTCATCTGAGTCTGACAGAACATCCGGGTTCCCGTGAATAGGTTTCCACCCACTCTGCTCGCAAAACTCAGCACTGCCGCTAATAAGCAGCTTAGACTGGTTGCCAGTAGGGTATGCAAAACGCCACGCCTTTGAGTCTGGCTCATAGCCTACAAAGATCGTTTTCCTAGATCTTGGTTCACCCTTTCTGCGGGTGGCCTTTGGAATGAGGACCCAAGCCTCACAGCCAAACACACACAAGAAATCCACTTTGGGTTTTTTCCCATGCAGCAGAAAATACGGTGTGTCACCCACACTTGAATTGAACACCCTGTTCTGAACAAAACATGCCGTCTTATAACTCTCAGCCCAAAAGCGCTGTGGCAGACCCGAGTCTGCCAGCATAGCATGCGCTGCTTCCTGTAGGGTGCGGTGTTTTCTCTCCGCAATTCCGTTCTGTTGCGGAGAGTAGGGGGCAGTCAATCGATGACTGGTACCTTTCTGCCTGAAGAAAGATTGCAGCCCAGAACCTGTGAACTCGCCCCCCCCCCCCGATCAGATTGAAAGGAAACCACCCTGGCGGAGAAACGCAGCTCTACCGCTGTGATCCAATCCCTGATCAGTGCAGCCGCCCCCACTTGTGTTTAAGTGTAAACAGCCAGGTGTGTCTCGAAAAATCATCAATCAGAACCAAAACATGCTTCGATCCACTTAAAGAAGCTATTTGCATCGGCCCAGATAAATCTGCATGAACCAGCTCAAAGGGTTTGCTGGTCCTCTTTTCTGACCTGGGATATCTGCATGTCGTGACCTTCAATTTTTTACAAGCTTGACAATCTAAGTATTTATCACATGCCTTGAACCCACACCCAATTGTGTTCTCTGCGGCCCTTTTAACATATGACCACCCTGCATGTCCAAAGCGTCTGTGCCAGAGGTGTAAACAATCATGGTGTGGTGGTACATTTGCACACTGCACTTGTGCTTCTTCAGGGGACTCTGCAACAGTAGCATCAGTGACAGGCATCTGCACCAGAAAGAGCCTGTCCTTCCCCTCAACACTGTAGAGCTTCTTCCCATCCCTGTAAAAATAACACGTATTGTTAGTAAACAACACATCAAACCCATCGGCAACAAGAGCTGATACACTTAAAAGAGAATGTGCAAGCTCGGGCACCACGTAAGCTTGCACCTCATGATCTATAAAGGGACAGTATAAGAAACCAGTTTCAGTTAGCTGTCTCTTAGATCCATCTGCCATCGTGACAAAACGTCCAGATTTAACTGTCTTGCAATTTTTCAGGAGCCCACCAGATGGCACAAGGCTGTGGGTCGCTCCAGTATCAACAACAAGAGATAACGTGGCTCTCTGGCTATCTTCCAAAGTTGCCATGGCAATGCTTGCACCCCCACCGGGGCCTCTGCCAGTGTCCTTCCTGGTTGCCATTGTTGCTGCAAGGCCTCTGCTGGTGTTCTCACGCTTCGCCGTCTGAGAACCGTTGCTTATCTGCCTTAGCAGGTGGCTGACCTTGCATTCCAGAGCCTCTGCAGAACAATGCCCTTCGCTGTTGGACTTCGCCTCAGAGCACAAACAACTCTTGGGGACTTTGGCTTTCCCAGAGCTCTTGGAACGGCCTGCACCCCCACTCCTGGGTGCCCAGCTGCCTGAGGAACAGTCTGCTACTGCCTTCCTCTTCCCAGCTCTCAGCCTCTCTCCCGGACCATCACACAGACGTGTTGAAGCATAGAAGCAGCTTCCCAAAACAGTCCCCGCCCCCTCTGGGCTTAATGCTCTCTCTGGGCATCTCCTAGCCCCCTCTGGTCTGGCTCCCACTGCGGCCTGACATGCTGTCTTCAGTGTGTGCCATGCGACCCAGGGCTTCTTCCCTTGGAGCTTTGGCAACAGCCAAGCATCAACGCTGGCCCTTAAAATGGCTAGCACCCTTTGCTCTCTTTCCAGAGCAGCAGCCACGTCTGCTTCACAAGCTTCCACTGCTCCTGCAGACCTCTCAACCTCTGCAGCTGCAGCACCAGGCTGGGCAAGGACTGGTTCGGCTTGTGTACACTCCCAAAGCTGCCTTTCTGCCAGCCAGTAGTACATGCGCTTAGACCAGGCTTCCCAATTGGCCCCATGCAGTCTTTCACCGGGGTAGCTCTCATGGCCTTGCTGTTGCTGAGCAGCAGCCATCTTCCTCCCCCCGGGGCTTAAGTGTACTCACGAGTTGCCAGCTAGCTGGTCCTCTGAAACAGCAGCCTCCTCTTGGCTCCGTTCTCCACCAGCGTCTCCCACAGCCCTTCCTGGCAGGAGCTCAAAGCAGCTCAAAGCTGGCAGCCTTCTTCCCTCCTCACACTTGGCAGGAAACACGGAAGAGCCATAACCTTTGGCAATTAAATCCTGCCGTCCAGGCAGCGCTTCCCCTGCGCAGCTCTGCTTGGGGCTTCAGGACGACCTGGCCAGGAAGACAGAGTCGCAGCGGTCCTGCAGTCCGTGTGAGATAGAGGGATAAATCAAGTCCAGAGACAGTTCGCTGCTATCTCTAAAAAGCGTTTATTTACAAGCCATAAATCAGTCACATTCCATAGGAGCTTTCCGGCATCTTTCCCGTGCTAAAGCACACACAATTGCTCTTGCAGCGCCTCTCAGTCTAAAGTGAAACCAACTCTCACAGACAAAGCCTGTGACGTACGGCCCTGCATCAGTCCCCTCCCCAGATACAGGACACCAAGGAGTTTTAACCCTGTAAACTCCAAACTCCACAGGTTCGGGTTAGGGTGAATGACCACCGAGAGAACAATCCAAGTTTATTCATCCTCCTTCTATTGACATAGAACTGAAACACCTATGGTTGATTTCGGCTGATAACAAACATGTCACTCTGCGATTTTTGAGTGAATGTGCATTCTAACCCCCAAAACACCAATTTGAAATAAGCCCAATCAGGGCTTTATCATCTTCTTTTTATGTAGGTGGAACCCAAAACACCTTTTTGCTTTGGTTGGGGGTGATTCTGGTGCACACCCAAAAAACACCATGCGAATTGTAATAAGCCCAATCAAAGCTTATTCGTCTTCTTTCTATGCATATGGAAGCAAAAAGACGGTGTTGTGTTATTTTGGTTTCATTACACACACTTTGCGATTTCTGGGTCAATGTGCATTAACACCAAAGAAAACGACGTGAAATAAGTCACATCCAAGATTCTTCTTTCTATGTAGCTGTAACACAAAACAACCTGTTTGGCTTTGTTTAGGCTTATTACACTTCGCTTTGCTAGGGTTAGGGTTAGGTTTAGGGTTGGGGTTGGGGTTGGGGTTAGGGTTAGGATAAGCGTTAGGATTAGGGTTAGGGTTAGGGTTAGGGTTAGGGTTAGGGTTAGGGTTAGCGTGAATGACCACCGAAAGAACAATCCAAGCTTATCTGTCCTCCTTCTATGGAGATGGAACCAAAACACCTATACTTGATTTGTGCTGATAAAAAACATGTCATTCTGCGATTTTTGAGTGAATGTGCATGGTAACCCCAAAAACACCAATTTGATATATGGCTCAGAGCTTTATCATCTTCTTTTTGTGTAGATGGAAACCAAAACACCTTTTAGCTTTGGTCGGGGGTGATTCCCAAAAAAACACACAAAAAACACCATGCAGATTGAAATAAGACCAATCAAAACTTATTCGTCTTCTCTATACGCCTATGGAAGCGAAAAGAGGGTGTTGTTTTATTTTCGTTTCATTACACACACTTAGCGATTTCTTGGGCAATGTGCATTAACACCAAAGAACACGACTTGAAATAAGCGTAATCCAACTTTCTTCTTTCTATGTAGCTGGAACCCAAAACAACCTGTTTGGCTTTGTTTAGGCTTATTACACTTCACTTTGCTAGGGCTTGGGTTAGGATTAGGGTTAGGGTTAGGGTGAGGGTGAGGGTGAGGGTTAGGATTGGGGTTAGGGTTAGGGTTAGGGTTAGGGTTAGGGTTAGGGTTAGGGTTAGGGTTAGGGTTAGGTTTAGGGTTAGGGTTAGGGTTAGGGTTAGGGTTAGGGTTAGGGTTACGGTTAGCTTTAGGGTTAAGGTCTGGGTGAATGACCACCGAAAGAACAATCCAAGCTTATTCGTCCTCTTTCTATTGAGATGGAACCATAACATCTATGCTTGATTTGGGCTGATAACAAACATATCACTCTGCGATTTTTGAGTGAATGTGCATTCTATTTTTTTAAAAAAATCATATTTATTGAAATTTCCAAAACTCAAAATAGAAAAAGAACAAAAGAAAAAGAAAAAAATAAACCTTTACAATTAAAGCCTTATTTTCATTAACATCTTTTAGGACTTCCCCATCCCTCTCCCTATTGTATTCCCCTTTCATTAATTTAGTTCCACAAGTTCTTACTCCCAATTTAAAACTTATTTTGTTTAACCCAATAATCAATTTAGTTATATAACCACGTTCCCTTTAAATTCCACCATCCCTCATCATTAAAAGAAAGTTTTCCCCCCAAGGTCCACCCCAATTTCCTTCCACGAATTCCCGTTTTGGTTAAACACGTCCAAACAAAATAAAAAATATAAAAAGATTCAAAAAATAGTTTTACACCCTTTGGATTCCAAATCTCCCCCCACCCTTCCCCGGTTTCGATTCCCCATGTCCATCAGTCTATCTACTATCAGCCTGAAGATCTCACGTCCATAGCCGATTTTTTTTTTTCAGTTCCACCTTGCCGTTTTTTTTTAATAATGTTTAACTTCAGACGCCCAGTCTTAAAGAGGCCCCTGACAGGCCTTTGGTTTTCCTTGGTCTTTCACAATAATTTGGCTCCTCCCTTGTTCTTTCCAAGTCGTCATCAGTCCTTTGTTCTTTTTTCTCACTTTCTCAGGTTTCTTTTCCTGTTCCGCTGCAAGAACATTCTAATTCAGAAATTTAATACCTCTACAGGGGTTGTTGTTAGTTCAGGAACAAAAACTTGCGTCCAGTCCCTTCCGTTCTTCAATAGATATTTCTATTGTCTCCTTTAATATAAACACCTCTGTAGACAAAATACTGTTTCGTTTTTGCAGCTTTCCCAGAAGATAACAAATCCTGTGCGATTCCAAGAGTGTTTTTCCACTTACAACCGTTCTTGTAATGTCCCGAGACCCCTCTAGGGGGATTATAGTAACTTTGTTTCCTCAAATCCAAAAGTCAAATTGTTATTCCTTATTTTCGACAATTTATATCCAAATTGTAACAAATTTAACCAGCAAAGTCCTCATAGCAAAGTTCTCTTTATATTCTCCAACTTTGACAGCTACTTTGACAGCTGTCAAGGTCTCTGTCTCTCTTCACCAGGCTCTCTCGCGGATCACCCCGGTTCCCGGGGGGGTTGCACTTTCACTCTCACCCTCCACTCTTCTCCCCCAGCACAGTTCTTATAATTTCGCATTGTGGAATTAATATTTTTTATCAGAAGCAAGCTCCTCTTACGACCTTAGTTGCCAAATCCTTGTTTTAAAATGTCTACAATAGGGGGGAGACTGACTTCCTTTTTGGATCTCCCCCGCTCGTGCCAAATCCGAAAAAAAAAATTCCTCCTTTTAAGTCCGATTTCCAAATTACTCACGGGTTGTTGTTTATAGTCCAAATTTTCAATAGAAGAAGTCAGCGCTCTCCGTCGAATGGCATGCGGCTTCGCTCGGCAGGGAAAGCAGAGGACTCATAGCACCACGCCACTCCCCGGCACCCGTTCCGTAGCCTTTAAAAAGGCTCCTTCACGAGTCAGGAGGGCGCTAATGGTGCCCGCCGAGTCAACCATGTCCACGGGCTCCGTGCCCGTGGTTTTTGAGGGTCCCCGCGTCGCCGGTGCGGTAGGACCCAACCCCTGCCGAGCAGACTCCCTCCGGAGCTCGGAGGGAGTCCGCCATTCGGCGATGGCGCCAACCTGGAAGTCAGAGTGAATGTGCATTCTAACCCCAAAAACACCTATTTGAAAAAAAGCCCAATCAGAGCTTTATCATCTTCTTTGTATGCTGATGGAACCCAAAACACCTTTTTTCTTTAGTTGGGGGTGCTTCTGGTGCACACCCAAAAAACACCATGCAAATTGAAATAAGTCTAATCAAAGCTTATTCGTCTTCTTTCTATGCATATGGAAGCGAAATGACAGTGTTGTGTTATTTAGGTCTCATTACACACACTTTACGATTTCTGGGTCAATGTGCGTTAACACCAAAGAACACGACTTGAAATAAGCGAAATCCAAGATTCTTCTTTCTATGTAGCTGGAACCCAAAACAACCTGTTTGGCTTTGTTTTGCCTTCTTACACTTCGCTTTGCTAGGGTTAGGGTTAGGGTTAGGGTTAGGGTTAGGGTTAGGCTCAGGGTGAGTGTTTTTTTTAAATAAATATTTATTGCAATTTTTTAAACAAAAGAAAAACGAACCAATAAACATATAAAAACCCATCACCATACACCATAACAAAGACAACAGAAAAAATTAGAAAATACACATACCCTAAAAGAAAAAAGTACAACAAAGTCAATTTATCTTTAAATCTTATTTTCATGATCTTAGGACTTCCTCGCATCACCCTTTCCTGCGTTCTCAGCCATATAGTTATAAACAGCAAATTATTGCCTTATTTCAATTCTTGTTTTATAGTTCTCAAATATTATGTCTCAAATTTTCAATAATTTATCATATACTGACCTGCTTAACTTAAACATAATATTGCTTCAAATTTCATCCTTTTCTTAGTCATCGCTTATTCATACAATCATACAGCTAAATTACTGATGCCATGTTGTTTTCTATCATGCATTCTCTTAGCATTCATACAGTTTATATTGCTTTTGTAAATAGTCTTTAAATTTTTTCCAATCCTCTTCCATCGTCTCTTCTCCCAGGTCTCGAATTCTGCCAGTCGTTTCAGCCAGTTCCATATAGTCTATCAGTTGCGTCTGCCATTCTTCTAGAGTGGGCAAATCTTGTGTCTTCCAGTACTTTGCGATGAGTATTCTTGCTGCTGTTGTTGCGTACATAAAGAAAGTTCTATCCTTCTTTAGCACCCCTTGTCCCACAATGCCCAAGAGGAAGGCCTCTGGTTTCTTGAGGAAGGTATACTTAAATACCTTTTTTAATTCATTATAAATCATTTCCCAGAAAGCCTTAACCCTTGGGCATGTCCAGCAGAGGTGAAAGGATGTTCCTTCAGTTCCTTTACATTTCAACATTTATTGTCGGGCAAATGATATATTTTTGCGAGCTTGACTGGGGTCATGTACCACCTATATATCATTTTCATAATATTTTCTTTCAAGGCATTACATGCCGTGAACCTCACTCCGGTGGTCCATAATTTTTCCCAGCCAGCAAACATAATATTATGCCCAATGTCCTGTGCCCATTTTATCATAGCTGATTTGACCGTTTCATCCTGAGTATTCCATTTCAACAGAAAGTTATACATTTTTGAGAGTACCTTGGTCTTAGATTCTAACAATTCTGTTTCTAATTTCGATTTTTCCACCTGGAAACCTGTTTTTTTGTCCAAATTAAAGACCTCACTAATCTGAGTGTAATGTAACCAATCTCGCACTTTATCCTTTAATTTCTCAAAACTCTGCAATCTCCAAGTATCTCCTTCTTTTTCTAATATTTCCCAATATTTCGGCCATGCGGCCTCCATATTGAGTCTTTTCTGGGCCTTGGCTTCCATTGGTGAGAGCCACCTTGGGGTCTTGTTCTCTAATAAGTCTTTATATTTTGTCCAGAATTAAACACTGCCTTTCTGACAATATGGTTCTTAAAAGACTTATGGATTTTAACCTTGTCGTACCACAAATATGCATGCCATCCAAAAGCATTATTAAACCCTTCCAGATCTAGGACATCAGTGTTCTCAAGAAGAAACCAGTCTTTCAACCAGCAGAGAGCTGCAGATTCATAATATAGCCTCAAATCTGGCAGGGCAAACCCCACACTCTCCTTAGCATCAGTTAGTATTTTAATCCCAGAAACACCAATTTGCATTCTAATCCCAAAAACACCAATTTGAAATAAGCCCAATCAGAGCTTTATCATCTTCTTTTTATGTTGGTGGAACCCAAAACACCTTTTTGGTTTGGTTGGGGGTGATTCTGGTGCACACCCAAAAAACACCATGCAAATTGAAATAAGTCCAATCAAAGCTTATTCGTCTTCTTTCTACGCACATGGAAGCGAAAAGACGGTATTCTGTTAGTTTGGTTTCATTACACACACTTTGCGATTTCTACGTCAATGTGAATTAATACCAAAGAAAACGGGTTCGGGTTAGCCTTAGGTTTAGGGTTAGGGTTAAGGTCAGGGTCAGGTTTAGGGTTAGGGTTAGGGTTAGGGTTAGGGTTAAGGGTTGGGTTTAGGGTTAGGGTTAGGGTTAGGGTTAGGGTTAGGGTTAGGGTTAGGGTTAGGGTTAGGGTTAGGGTTAGGGTTAGGGTTAGGGTTAGGGTTAGGGTTAGGGTTAGGGTCGGGGTGAATGACCACAGAAAGAACAATCGAAGCTTCTTCGTCCTCTTTCTATTGAGGTGGAACCAAAATAACTATGGTTGATTTGGGCTGATAAAAGACATGTCACTCTGCGATTTTTGGGTGAGTGTGCATTCTAACCCCCAAAACACCAATTTGAAATAAGCCCAATCAGAGATTCATCATTTTCTTTTTATGGAGATGGCACCCAAAACACATTTTTTCTATCGTCGGGGGTGATGCCCAAAAAACACCATGCGAATTGAAATAAGACCAATGAAAGCTTATTCGGCTTCTTTCTAAGCATATGGAAGCGAAAAGACGGTGTTGCGTTATTTTAGTTTCATTGCACACACTTTGCGATTTCTGGGTCAATGTGCATTAACACTAAAGAACACGACTTGAAATAAGCGAAATCCAAGATTCTTCTTTCTGTGTAGCTGGAACACAAAACAACCTGTTTGGCTTTTTTTAGCCTTATTACACTTCGCTTTGCTAGGGTTAGGGTTCGGGTTAGGGTGAATGACCACCGAAAGAACAATCCAAGTTTATTCGTCCTCTTTCTTTTGAGATGGAACCAAAACACCTATGCTTGATTTGGGCTGATAACAAACATGTCACTCTGCAATTTTTGAGTGAATGTGCATTCTAACCCCAAAAACACCAATTTGAAATAAGCCCAATCAGAGCTTTATCATCTTCTTTTTATGTTGATGGAACCCAAAACACCTTTTTGCTTTGGTCTGGGGTGATTCCCAAAAAACACCCAAAAAACACCGTGCAAATTGAAATAAGACCAATGAAAGCTTATTCGCCTTCTTTCTACGCATATGGAAGCAAAAAGACGGTGTTGCGTTATTTTCGTTTCATTACAGACATTTTGCAATTTCTGGGTCAATGTGCATTAACACCAAAGAACGCGACTTGAAATAAGTGAAATCCAAGGTTCTTCTTTCTATGTAGCTGGAACACAAAACAACATGTTTGGCTTTCTTTAGGGTTATTACACTTTGCTTTGCTGGGGTTAGGGTTAAGGTTAGGGTTAGGGTTAGGGTTAGGGTTAGGGTTACGGTTAGGGTTGGGGTTGGGGTTGGGGTTAGGGTTAGGGTTAGGGTTAGGGTTAGGGTTAGGGTTAGGGTTGGGGTTAGGGTTAGGGCTAGGGTTAGGGCTAGGGTTAGGGTTAGGGTTAGGGTGAATGACCACCTGTCAGGGGTTCAGGGACAGAGGCACAGGTGAGGGGGGAGACGGAGAGCGATGGGGAAGAATCCCAGGACAGTGAGGAAGAGGATGACAATGACTTGAGGTCTTCCATGAGTCTCTCAAGTGAATCGGAGGATTCCCAGAAGGGGGCGCCCCTAGTCAGGCCAAGGGGGGTCACAGGGGGGACCTGCCAGGAGCAGGGAAGCAGCAGGGAAACCCCGAGTGGGAGTGGGAGATCGGGGCCGGCTTCCCAGCAGGAACGAAGTGAAGAGAGTGGAGTTCCCAGTGTAACACACGGAGCAGAGCCGGAAGGGGCGGAGAGTAGTACAGGGAGTAGTGTAAGTGTCAAGAGGAAGGTCAGGGGTAGCGGACGCGCGCCAAGTTCAAATGTGGAGGCGCGCGGAAATGGAGAGAGCCCGGAGGAGGAGCCTGGCCCCAAAGCACGAAGGAGGGGGGAGCAGGCATCTGAGGAATCCGCTTCAGGAGAGAGCAGGAGAGAAGGAACCCAGGGGGGCAGAAAGACCCTGCGGAAAAGGAAAGACAGGAAGAGGTGGACTAGCACAAGCCTCTTAAGCTGGTGTAGGGGCGGGACCGATTCAGAGGGGACTTCAAATGTCTAGCCTAAGAGACGCGGGGCTGCGCGCCTCGGTTGTGGAACCGAAAATGAACTGCAATAAACATCCTTGTATATAAGAAGAGCCTGGCGTTGGTCTTTTGTGAGCTGAGACCTGAGGCAGCCCTGACAGTAAGTCCCCTCCCAAAGATACGCAAAAATTTTTTTTGCAAAGCTCACGAAGTTTGGCAGCCATGAGTATGGAGCAGCAGATAGCTGAGCTACGCAACACAGTCTCCCAGCTTACCACTGAGGTAGTGGTCTCCCAGAAGAGGGGGGAAGAGGCGGAAAAGCGGTGCCAAGATCTGCAAGCCAGGTGGGATCATGCATGCCAGGTGGGGTTCCCGGGGGCCAAAGCTGCTGGAGTAGCACTAGGCAGAAGAGGAGGCACCTTGGTAGCCCACTTCGATGGGAACCTGAAGCAGTACCCCAGTTTTAAAGCAGACGTAGAATATGCGTTGCATTTGCTTCGCGATGACTTTAAAGATGAGGAGGAGAAGGTGGGTTTCATTGTGTCCCACTTGCATGGGGAAGCGAGGGCTTGGCTGCGCAATCTGTGGCGCGAGGATTGCCCTGCTCGAAGGGACTCTGCTGAATTTATCAAATGCATGGACGCTTGCTTTCAGTCTAGCGTGGATGTGGATGTGGCACGCCAGCAGATGCATGGTTTAAGGCAAGGCAAGGCTTCAGTACGTCAGTACCATGCTCGCTTTTTCGCCTTGCTGAATGTGCTGCGATGGGAGAAAGATTCTCTGGCAGTCAGAGACTTGTTTTGGGAGGGGCTCTCTGGCCCTGTGAAAGACGAACTGGCAAGGGGGGACAGACCTAAAACCCTGGCAGACGTGGTGCAGCGGGCGCTTGCCATTGGAGTACGCCATGAAGAACGCCCTTGGCGCGATGAGGGGGGTAGCCAGCTTCACGCACCGTCTAGAGTGCCTCCGTTCTCTCCCAGAGATCCAGGACGTACGCGTCCCTCACCTCAGCTGCAGGCAGGGGAGGAACCGATGGAACTGGGGAGTGCAAAGGCTCAGTCAGCGACTGGAGCCCCAGCGTCCGGAGCAGTCAAGACAAAGCCTCCTAGAGGGAACAGGAAGTGTTACATCTGTGACAGTGGGACGCACATGGCCAAAGAGTGTCCCCAGAGGCTCCAAAAGCACAATGCAGCCTTAGCAACAGTAACTGCAGCAGCACAACATGAAGAGCAGTTTCAGGGAAACGGCAATGCCTGGCTGGAAGCAGAAATGCTGGGGCACAGCCAGGCAAGCCAGTAGGGCAGTCCCCAGCGCTTTTGCAGCCTACAGACCCCCTGCCACCTAAGCCAGTGGTGCAGCTCACTGCAACTCTCCAACTACCTAATGGACGCACCCTAGAAGTCCCCATTACAATTGACAGTGGGAGCAACGCAGACTTCGTGGGGGTGCACTTCGTCAAGCAGCATCGCATAGAGCTCCTACCAGCCACGCTGCCTTTGAACGTCGTCACGGTGGATGGCAGGAAGTTGCTGGGTGGGCAGGTGGTGCAACAGACGCCACCCATGGTGATGCAGATTGGCAATCACCGAGAAATCATCAGTTTCAACGTCACCCGCCTGTCAGACACACCTATAGTGTTAGGCATGAGTTGGCTGGATAGGCACAGCCCAACCATGGCGTGGTACCAGCGGCAGCTCACCTTCGGCTCGTCCTACTGCGCGCAGCATTGCATCCAGACTGGTCAAGAGGAGGAGGGCCCAGAGGAAGGGCAGCAGCTGAGGCTCAGCATGGCGCAAGCTGTACCCCTCAAGTACAAGGGGTTTTTGGAGGTCTTCTGCGAGAAGGAGGCTGACCAGTTGCCACCCCACCGGCCCTACGATTGCGCAATTGACCTCTTGCCAGGGACAACGCTACCGACTGCGAAGCTGTATTCCATGTCCGAGGACGAGCTGCAGGAGCTCAGGGAGTTCATAGATCACAACCTGCAGCGGGGATTCATCCGAGAATCGAAGGCTGTAGGGGGCAGTCCTGTGTTTTTTGTGAAGAAGAAGGACACGCCCCAAAAAAGGCTGATCGTAGACTTCAGATTCATAAACTCTAAGACAAAGCCTGCGGCCTTTCCCATGCCCAAGATTGACGACCTGCTCGCGACGGTGAGGAAAGGGAAGATCTTCACCAAGTTGGATCTCCGCGGCGCATACAATCTCATACGCGTGCGAGAGGGTGATGAGTGGAAGACGGCCATGTTCACACCGTTGGGCACCTACGAATACAGAGTTATGCCGTTTGGTCTCCAAAATGGCTCCCACTTTTTCCAAGCTTTTATGCATCACGTGCTAGCGGGACTCCTCTACAAGAAGTGCGTATGTTTCCTCGACGACATTCTTATCTTCTCGGAATCGCCGGAGGCTCACGAGAGTGACGTTAAGGAAGTCCTGTAGAGGCTACGGGAGCACAGGCTCTACGCCAAGCTGGAGAAGTGCCAATTCGACGTGACGGAGGTGGATTTTCTGGGCTATAGGCTGTCCGACAGGGGACTAGCCATGGACAGCGCCAAGGTCCGTGCGGTGTTGGACTGGAAGAGCCCGCGAACGCGGAAGGAGGTCCAGAGGTTTGTCGGTTTCGCCAACTTTTACCACAAGTTCATCTGGGGTTTCGCCAGGGAGACGGCAGCTATCACGGACACTCTCAACTCCAAGAAGAAGAAGTTCACTTGGACGGACCAGGCAGAGCAGTCCTTCAGGAGACTTAAGAGTCTCTTTGCGTCCGAAGAACAGCTGTTACACGTGAATCCCGGCAGGCCCATGAGGGTGGAAACTGACGCATCTGACAGAGCGGTGGGGGCCGTCCTCTTACAGGAAGACCCACAGGGGTACTGGAGGCCCTGTGCTTTCTACTCCCGGAAGCTCAGCAAGTCGGAACGGAACTACACCATCTGGGACAGGGAGTTGCTGGCCATCCACGCAGCTTTCAAGGCATGGAGGCACTTTCTCATCGGAGCCAAGCACACCGTGCAGGTCCGCACGGACCACAAGAACCTAGAGTACTGGCGCACGGCGAAGCTACAGAGCCAGAGGCACATACGCTGGGCAGAGTTCTTTGCGGATTTCGATTTCAGGATAGAGTACATCCCAGGCGACAACAATGTCATAGCAGATGCGCTCTCCAGGAAACCGCAGTATCTCGAGGAAGCGGCACCGGCGGCAGCCAAGCACATTTTTGCACCACAGGCGTGGGCGTGCGCTTCAGCCGCCGTGGACCTGGAGGCGGTGCGGCGCGCGTTGCAGACGGATCCGTTCGCACAGTCCAAAATGGAAGAGGTGCGGAGAGGCACAGCGAAGGACGACGAGTTCCAGATACGCGACGGCCTGCTGACCCGTAAAGGTGCTCTCTACGTTCCAGGAGACGATCTCCGTGCGAAGGTTCTGCAGCAGTTGCACGACGCACCCAGCGCTGGCCACTTCGGCAAGGAAAAGACGACGGAATTAGTGGCCAGAGACTTTTGGTGGCCCCAGATGCGAGGGGAGGTCGCGGAGTACGTCGCCAGGTGTGACACATGCCAAAGGTCCAAGCCAGTGCACCAGAAGCCAGCGGGACTGCTGGAACTGCTGGAGACGCCACTGCAACCATGGGAGAGGGTGGCGCTGGACTTTGTCACTGATCTGCCCAGTTCGCGAGGCAAGACGGCGGTGCTTGTGGTTGTAGACCTGTTCACCAAGATGGCGCATTTCATTCCTTGCGCGAAGGTGGCGACAGCGGAGCAGACCGCCAAACTGTTCATAGACCACGTGTTCAGGGTGCATGGGTTGCCACGGCCCATTCTGTCCGACAGGGGGCGCCAGTTCGTGTCCAGCTTCTGGCAGAAGCTCCTAGGGATTCTGCACGTCAAAATCAACCTGTCGTCAGCGAGACATCCGCAGACCAACGGCCAAGCGGAGAGGGTCAACGCGATCATGCAGCAGTACCTGAGATGTTACGCCAATCAGCGACCCGCGGCTTGGGTGGATTACCTGCCGATGGCTGAGTTTGCCTACAACAACACGAAGCACGCGTCGACGGGGGTGACGCCGTTCTTCGCCAACAATGGAAGGCATCCCAGAACCTTCCCGGGGCTCGTAATGACGGGGGAGGTGGCGCCACAGGAAGCCGACCATTTCGCAGCAGAATTGCAAGAGGTCCACGACGAGCTACGGAGACATTTAGAGCTAGCCAAACAGGCATATAAGGTGCAGGCAGACAAAGGGGGAGGACATCCAGGTGGGAGACTGGGTATGGTTAGCGTCCCAAGCAATGCCGGCCAAGTCGTTAGCTAAAAAGAAGCTAGGACACAGGCAACTAGGGCCGTACCAAGTTGAGGCCAAGATCAATCCCGTAGCGTTTCGACTGGCCCTCCCCGAAGGTTCCAGAATGCACTCGGTCTTTCATAGGTCGGTGCTCACCCCTTACAGGGCCCCACACAGATTTCAGGAGTCAGGGACGGCACCAGAACCGAGCAGAGAGTCGCCCAAGAGGGGGAGGTCACCTAGGGACGAACCAATCAACGAGGTCACAGAGATTCTGGACTCGAGATGGGGGGAAGAGGGAGTAGAATATTTTCTCGCCAGGGAGGGCGCCCCGGCCAGCGCCAACAGTTGGGTGCCGGACTACGCTTTGGACGAACCCCTCCTCAAGGACGGGTTCCATGCCCTTTTCCCACACAGGCCCATGCCAGCACAGTTTTTCGACGATTGGCTTTTTACGCCCACACTTTCCGCCAGCACCTTCCGAGGGTTCTCCTCCGCAGAGGAGACGACGCCAGAGTCGAGCCCTCCAAGGGGATCGTGTTCGGGGGTGGACACCGACCCTTCTTACTGGTGGGACGACCAACCAGAAGAGGACTGGCGCACGAGCTGGCGGATGGGTCCTTGGCAAGCAGACCCCACCCAGGCAACAGGGGGAGGGGAGGACGTGAACATGTTGGGAGAGGACCATGGGTTTGAGCACACAAACAATGAACTGGAAGCAGAGGAGATCGACGTCGACGACCTGTATCCGGCAGCGACCTCCGCAACGACGGAGCCCCCAGAACCTGCGCCCGAGCAGCGGGAGGGGGGAAGGGGGGGCTTCGAGGGGGGATGGATGTCAGGGGTTCAGGGACAGAGGCACAGGTGAGGGGGGAGACGGAGAGCGATGGGGAAGAATCCCAGGACAGTGAGGAAGAGGATGACAATGACTTGAGGTCTTCCATGAGTCTCTCAAGTGAATCGGAGGATTCCCAGAAGGGGGCGCCCCTAGTCAGGCCAAGGGGGGTCACAGGGGGGACCTGCCAGGAGCAGGGAAGCAGCAGGGAAACCCCGAGTGGGAGTGGGAGATCGGGGCCGGCTTCCCAGCAGGAACGAAGTGAAGAGAGTGGAGTTCCCAGTGTAACACACGGAGCAGAGCCGGAAGGGGCGGAGAGTAGTACAGGGAGTAGTGTAAGTGTCAAGAGGAAGGTCAGGGGTAGCGGACGCGCGCCAAGTTCAAATGTGGAGGCGCGCAGAAATGGAGAGAGCCCGGAGGAGGAGCCTGGCCCCAAAGCACGAAGGAGGGGGGAGCAGGCATCTGAGGAATCCGCTTCAGGAGAGAGCAGGAGAGAAGGAACCCAGGGGGGCAGAAAGACCCTGCGGAAAAGGAAAGACAGGAAGAGGTGGACTAGCACAAGCCTCTTAAGCTGGTGTAGGGGCGGGACCGATTCAGAGGGGACTTCAAATGTCTAGCCTAAGAGACGCGGGGCTGCGCGCCTCGGTTGTGGAACCGAAAATGAACTGCAATAAACATCCTTGTATATAAGAAGAGCCTGGCGTTGGTCTTTTGTGAGCTGAGACCTGAGGCAGCCCTGACACCACCGAAAGAACAATCCAAGTTTATTCGTCCTCTTTCTATTGAGATTCAACCAAAACACCTATGCTTGATTTGGGCTGATAACAAACATGTCACTCTGCGATTTTTCAGTGAATGTGCATTCTAACCCCCAAAACACCAATTTGAAATAAGCCCAATCAGAGCTATATCATCTTCTTTTTATGTTGATGGAACCCAAAACACCTTTTTGGTTTGGTTGGGGGTGATTCTGGTGCACACCCAAAAAACACCATGCAAATTGAAATAAGTCCAATCAAAGCTTATTCGTCTTCTTTCTACGCACATGGAAGCGAAAAGACGGTATTGTGTTATTTTGGTTTCATTACACACACTTTGCGATTTTTAAGTCAATGTGCATAAATACCAAAGAAAACGAGTGATATCCAAGATTATGCTTTCTATGTAGCTGTAACACACAACAACCTGTTTGGCTTTGTTTAGGCTTATTACACTTCGCTTTGCTAGTGTTAGGGTTAGGGTTAGGGTTAGGGTTGCGGTTAGGGTTGGGGTTAGCGTTAGGGTTATGGTTAGGGTTGGTGTTGCGGTTACGGTTGGGGTTAGCGTTAGGGTTAGGGTTTGGGTTTGGGTTTGGGTTAGGGTTAGGGTTAGGGTTAGGGTTAGGGTTAGGGTTAGGGTTAAGGTTAAGGTTATGTTTAGGTTTAGGGTTAGGTTTAGGTTTAGGGTTAGAGTTAGGGTTAGGGTTAGGGTTAGGGTTAGGGTTAGGGTTAGGGTTAGGGTTAGGGTTAGGGTTAGGGTTAGGGTTAAAGTCTGGGTGAATGACCACCGAAAGAACAATCCAAGCTTATTCGTCCTCTTTCTCTTGAGATGGAACAAAAACACCTATGCTTGATTTGGGCTGATAACAAACATATCACTCTGCGATTTTTGAGTGAATGTGCATTCTAACCTCAAAAACATGAATTTGAAATAAGCCCAATCAGAGCTTTATCATCTTCTTTTTAAGTAGATGGAACCCAAAACAACTTTTTGCCTTAATTGGGGGGTGATTCCCAAAAAACACCATGCGAATTGAAATAAGCCCAATCATAGCTTATTCGTCTTCTTTCTACGCATATGGAAGGGAAAAGACGGTGTTGTGTTATTTTGCTCTCATTACACACACTTTGCGATTTCTGGTGCATTAACACCAAAGAACACGACTTGAAATAAGCGAAATCCAAGATTCTTCTTTCTATGTACCTGGAACACAAAACAACCTGTTTGGCTTTGTTTAGGCTTATTACACTTCGCTTTGATAGGGTTAGGGTTAATGTTAGGGTTGGGGTTCGGGTTGGGGTTCGGGTTAGGGTTAGGGTTAGGGTTAGGGTTAGGGTTAGGGTTAGGGTTAGGGTCAGGGTGAATGACCACCGAAAGAACAATCCAATCCGACCTCGTTGAGTGTCGCCGCCCTCGGTGACTTCCTCCCCTCTGGTGACTTTCTGCGTGGGTCTGGTGCGGTTCCTGGCTCCTGAAACCTGTGTGGTGCCTTGTAGGGTGTGAGCACCGACCTATGAAAGTAACAAAGTGCATTCTGGAGCCTTCCGGGAGAGTCAACCGGTAGGCTACTGGATTGATTTGTGCTTCGACTTGGTACGGTTCTAGCTGCTTGTGCCCTAGCTTCTTCTTAGCTAACGACTTGGCCGGCACCGCCTGGGCCGCTAACCATACCCAGTCCCCCACCTGGATGTCTTCCCCGACTCTCCTGTGCCTGTCTGCCTGCACTTTGTAGGCGTGTTTAGCTAGTTCCAAGTGCCGTCGGAGTTGCTCGTGAACCTCCTGTAACTCTGCTGCTAAGTGCTCTGCTCCCTGCGGCTCCCCCTGCGCCGTCGTCTCTAACCCCGGGAAGGTTCTGGGATGCCGCCCATTGTTGGCAAAGAACGGTGTCACCCCCGTGGACGCGTGCTTTGTGTTGTTGTAGGCAAACTCGGCCAGCGGTAGGTAGTCCACCCAAGTCGCAGGCTGTTGATTCGCGTAGCATCGCAGGTACTGCTCCATGATGGCGTTGACCCTCTCCGCTTGTCCGTTGGTCTGCGGATGTCTCGCCGACGCTAAGTTAATCTTGACGTTCAGGGTACCCAGCAGCTTCTGCCAGAAACTGGAGATGAATTGGCGACCCCGGTCGGACAGGATGGACCGTGGCAAACCGTGAACTCTGAACACGTGGTCTATGAACAGCTTGGCGGTCTGTTCCGCTGTGGCCACCTTCGCGCAAGGAATGAAGTGTGCCATCTTGGTGAACAGGTCTACAACCACTAGTACAGCTGTCTTGCCTCGCGAACTGGGCAGGTCAGTAACAAAGTCCAGCGCCACCTTCTCCCAAGGCTCTAGTGGCGTCTGCAGCGGTTCCAGCAGTACTGCCGGCTTCCTGTGCACTGGTTTGGCTCTCTGGCAAGTGTCACACCTAGCGACGTAATCCGCAACTTCTCCTCACATCTACTAATTCCGCCGTCTTTTCATTGCCGAAGTGACCCGCGCTAGGCGCGTCGTGCAACTGCTGCAGGACTCTCGCGCGTAGGTCGTCCCCCGGCACGTAGAGAGCACCTTTGCGGGTTAGCAGTCCGTCGCGTATCTGGAACTCGTCGTCCTTCGCCGTGCCCCTTCGCACCTCCTCCATCTTGGATTGTGCGAACGGATCCGTCTGCAGCGCGCGACGCACCGCGTCCAGGTCCACGGTGGCTGAGGCGCATGCCCACGCCTGCGGTGCGAAAATGTGTTTGGCCGCCTCCGGTGCCGCTTCCTCGAGATACTGCGGCTTCCTGGAGAGTGCAACTGCAATGACGTTGTTGTCTCCCACGATGTATTCTATCCTGAAGTCGAAATCCGCAAAGGACTCCGCCCAGCGTATGTGCCTCTGGCTCAGCAGCTTCGCCGTGCGCCAATACTCCAGGTTCTTGTGGTCTGTGCGCACCTGCACCGTGTGTCTGGCTCCGATGAGGAAGTGCCGCCACGCCTTGAAGGCCGCATGAATGGCCAGCAACTCCCTGTCCCAGATGGTGTAGTTCTGTTCCGACTTGCTGAGCTTCCTGGAGTAGAAAGCGCAGGACCTCCAGTTCCCTTGCGGATCTTCCTGCAACAGGACCGCCCCCACCACTCTGTCTGAGGAGTCAGTCTCAACCCGCATTGGTTTGCTGGGGTTCACGTGTAGCAGCTGTTCTTCGGACGCGAAGAGGCTCTTGAGTCTCCGAAAAGACTGTTCCGCCTGGTCCGTCCAGGTGAACTTTTTCTTTTTGGAACTGAGGGTGTCTGTGATAGCCGCCGTCTCCTTCGCGAAACCCCTGATGAACTTGCGGTAAAAGTTGGCGAAGTCGACGAACCTCTGGACCTCCTTCCGATTGCGCGGGTGTCAGGGCTGCCTCAGGTCCCAGTTCACAAAGGACCAACGCCCGGTTTACTTTATATACAAAGAAGTTTATTGCAGTTCATTTTCCGCTCCACAGCCGAGGCGCGCAGCCCCACGTCTGTTATGCTTAGACCGTTGAAGTCCCCTCTGAGTCAGTCCCTCCCCTGCACCAGTTTAAGAAGCTTGCGCTGCTCCACCTCTTCCTTTCTCTCCTTTTCCGCAGGGTCTTCCTGCCCGCTGGGGTTTCTTTTTTTTTTTTTTTAAATATTTTTATTGGGTTTTCACATTTTATATAAAGACAAACAACACACCAAAACAAACATAAAAAACAACGAACATGAATAGTTCCCGAAAATCTTATTTTCTAACCCTAGTCCTTGACTTCCCCCCACCCCCTCCCCTGCATCCCTATTCCCAAACTTATGTCAGCAAGTTGGCATTTCTTCCATCTTAATATTAGTCCTTTTATAAAAAACAAAAATAAATTTTCCCTAAGTTGGACCCCAATTCTCTTCCCTCGATTTCTCATTTTTTCTTACATAACTTTCTTAATACTAAACCCCCTGGTCTTGAGTGTTGTTTAAATTTGATACTTCCCTCCCTCCCCTCCCCGCTTTGCGTCCTTTCCCGAGACATGTCCAAATTAACAGTTTTTAGCCTGGATTCCGGATATCCGAGGCTCTCAATTCTCTTTTAGTCCCTCTCCGCCGGTTTTGTTGGTAGTCCTTTTCGTCTATCATCGAGTCTCGAAAGATTTCCTTAACAATCAATCCAATCAGTCCATAGTCTCTTCCCATATTTAAAGGCAACTGCTGAGAAATTTCCACAAGGCCTAAGTCTTGCTGATAGTCAAAATCAAAGTCTATGTGGAGGCCCCAATTGTACTTCTTTATTTCGAGCTCCTGAGTTCCATAAAGTCCCAGGGCCTCCACTTTCATCTTCTGTATCTTTCGTAGGCTTAGAGTAGATTTAATCCAATAGTCTCCTTGCTTGTGTTCTCCAGATGTCGGCTTCTGGTTAGTACTTTCCCAGATAACTTGTTCTCTTTCTTGTTTTGTCTTCTCCTCTTCTTTGTTTATTGTTTCAAATTCAGCTGTGGGTTCTTTCTCACTCAGGCCCTCATTACTTTCAGCAGAACTACTTGTTTCCAAATCCAAGGTCGTCAATTGTTTACTCATAGCTGTAGTCTGCTCCTGTAGGGTTCCCACCAGTGAGAACATTCTTTCGATTTCTCTCAGTATCTTTCCACCCACAGCCATTGTAATTCCACAGAATTCCCCCTAGAGGGAATCTGGTTACTGAGTAACCTTTTCTCCAACAATCCTCTGTCCTATTATTGTTTCTTTGTTTCTCAAAATTTTAGTTCAATTGTAACTCCTTTTAATCCGGAGAGGTCTTAAACAGCAATTTTTTTCACTATTAATAGTCCATTTGACAGCTTTTGACAGCTGTCAAATTCTGCTCCTCTATACAGGCTCCAAAGCAGGTCGCTCCCGGGCCCGGGAGGGAGGGTTGTTTACCACAAAACAAAGACTCTTCCAACACTCCACTCTCCTGCTCAAATTTACCTTTCTAAATCTTGGAAGTTACTGTCTTTTTAAAACTCACCCTTTACAGGGTAGACACTCCAGCTTAGTTCTTGTTTCGTTGCTCTGGATCGTCTGCAAGGGGGGGTGTGGGGACTTCCTTTTAGCACACCCCCCGGTCGTCTCAAATTCAAAAGGTAAAAGTTTTAAAGTTCAGTTCCAAATTACTCACGGGTTCTTTTTTCAGTCCGAATTTCAAGGAAGGAAGTCAGCGCTCTCCAGTTATGGCTCGCGGCTTCGCTCAGCGGCGGTAGCGGTCGACTCTCAGTGCCACGCCGTCCCCTGTATCCCCTCCGTAGCCTTTAAAAAGGCTCATTGCGAATCAGGGGGGGCGCTTAAGGCACCCGCCGAGTCTTCAGTCCGCAGGCTTCCGCGCCTGCGGTTTTTAAGGGTCCCCGTGTCGCCGGCACGGCAAAGACCCATCCACCGCTGAGCCGATTCCCTCCGGAGCTCGGAGGGAATCCGCCATTTCCCGATCGCGCCAACCCGGAAGTCCTTCCTGCCCGCTGGGGTTTCGCCCCTCCTGGATTCCCCTGACGCTGAATCCCCAGACTGCTCTCCCTCCCTCCTGCGGGCTTTGGGACCTGGCTCCTCCTCCGGGCTCCCTGTTCTTCCGCGCGCCTGCACATTTGAACTTGGCGCGCGCGCCCAACTTCTAACCTTCCTTTTGACAGCTACACTACTCCCTTCACTACTCCCCTCCCCTTCCGGGGGGATGGCTTGCTCTGACCTCCCCTCCTTTTCTGCTGCCGGAGCTGCTTCCCCTGTCACACTGGAATCTCCTCCCCCTTCGCTCCGCTCTGGTGGGGAAGCTGGCCCTGACTCCCAGCTGCCACTTTGGGATCCCCTGCTGGCCCCCTGCCCTCGCTGCGTCCCCCCTGGGACTCCCCTTGTCTTGACCACAGGCGCCCCCTCCTGGGAATCCTCAGATTCGCTGGAGAGGGTCATGGAATCCTCCAACCCACTGCAATCTTCTTCCTCGCTGTCCTGGGATTCTTCCCCATCGCTCTCCATCTCCTGCCTCCCCTGTGCCTCTGTCCCTGAACCCCTGACAGCGGGCTTTTCCAGTCCAACACCGCGCGGACCTTGGCGCTGTCCATGGCGAGTCCCTTGTCGGACAGTCTGTAGCCCAGAAAGTCCACCTCCGTCACGTCGAACTGGCACTTCTCCAGTTTGGCGTAAAGTCTGTGCTCCCGGAGTCTCTGCAGGACCTCCTTTACGTCCCTCTTGTGAGCCTCCTGCGATTCCGAGAAGATCAGGATGTCATCGAGGAAGCACATGCACTTCTTGTAGAGGAGTCCCGCCAACACGTGGTGCATAAACGCTTGGAAGCAGTGGGAGCCATTTTGGAGACCAAACGGCATAACTTTGTATTCATAGGTGCCTAACTGCGTAAACATGGCCGTCTTCCACTCATCGCCCTGTCGCGTATTCCACGCGGCGTTTTCAGCAAAGCACTAAGAGTTCCAGGTTTTTCTGTGCAGTCCTTTTTTTTAATGTGAGCTATATACAGGCTATATACAAAAGAAACAGTCCATACAGAGTACTTACAAACGAATACTCTCCACCACAGCAACACCACACTACAGCACAACCACCACACCCCCTGTTAAACAGGCTTTCCTTTTTAAAACAGGTGATAGCCAATTACACTAGTCACACTCCTGCTGAGTCACTCTGACCCAGCAGAGTATTGCATCATCCTGTTGAAGCCTGCAGACTTATCCAGTATCCTGCGAATCCCAACACTCCTCCTTAAGTCAAAGGCTTGAGACCCAATAATTCTCTTAAGTCTCGAAATTTAGGAGCATCCAAACATTTTGTATACAAATCTGCCACATTACATTTTGTGTTACAGTGCTGTACCTTTAACACATTTCTTTCCAAAGCATTTTTCACATTTCCGTATCTTATCGCAATATGTTTACTCTTGCTCTTAAAGTTCTGTTGGTTAGCAAGTTGTTGTGCAGCCATGTTGTCACTTAGCACAGTGATTGGCATTTCAGAAGGTATTCCAAGCTCTTTTGTTAGGCAAGCAAACCACTCTATTTGTGATACACATTCGCTTATGGCTGAGTACTCTGCTTCACAAGTACTTGTGGCAACAAATGTTTGTTTCTGGGATTTCCACTGAACCAGGGCATTTCCAATATATATGGCATAGCCAGTGGTAGACTTTCCATTTTCTCTGTCCCCCCAGCTGGCATCAGCGTATGCATACACTTGCTGATCATATCCTGTATCCAGCACCAGTTTATAATCTTTTGTGCCTTTCAGATACCTTAGGATTCTTTTAAGTGCTACCCAATCTCTCTGAGCCGGGTCTGCACTTCTTTGGCTTAACATGTGCACTGCCAATGTTATGTCGGGTCTTGTCCAACAACTTAAATATAACAGAGAACCCAACAGAGAATGAAACGCTGTTGCATTCTCACATTTTTGCCCTTCTGGTTCATTTTTGTACTGGGTAGTTATGGGAGTGTCAACCTCATTTGCCCTCTCCATTCCATATGTCTTCAGTAACTTTTTGATTTTTTCCTTCTGACTTAGAGAGTAAATGCCCTCTTCATTTCTCTGAACCTCTACTCCTAAGTAATTCTGAATCTCTCCCAAATACTTCAGTTTGTATTTGTTACCTAGGTTGTTTATAAACCAAGACACTTGCTTTTGTGCAGTTGTTATTAGACAGATATCATCAACATACAAAAGTAAATAACAAACACTTCCTTGCACCATTGCTGAATATAAACAGGAATCAGCCATGCTTTGTTTGAATCCCATCTTTTTCAAAGTTGTGTCTATGCATTCATGCCATAGACGTGCACTTTGGTGTAAACCGTATAGTGCCCTTTGCAGTTTTAACACCATACTGTCTTTTTCTAGCTCATAACCTGGTATTTGCTGTAAATATACCTCGGCGTCAATAGGAGCATTTAAATATGCTGAGGCAACATCAAAATGATTAACTTTTAACCCTCTCAGACTTGCCATTGCTAAAACTGATTTTACTGTTTCAGCCTTTGCTGTTGGGGCAAACACTTCATCATAATGTATCATTTTCCTCTGTGTAAAGCCCCGTGCAACCAACCTGGCTTTCCTCTGACAACTACCATCAGCCAGCTTTTTCACTTTAAAAACCCACTTACAGCTTATGGGCTTTTTACCTTTAGGCAATTCTGTAGGTACAAACACATTGTTGTTTAGCAGAGAGTTATACTCTGCCTGCATTGCCTTTAACCACGCCTCTTTCTCTAGAGTAGGTAACTCTTGCACTTCTTCAAAGTTTTCTGGCTCAGTTACACAAACCTGTTTTATGGTGGCTGGGAACCCATAACGGTCTGGAGGTTGACCTTTATTACTTCTTGCAGACCTCCTTGGTTCATTAATCTCACCCCCTGGGCTTCCTTCAGGACTGCTTTTGGGGTGGATTGACTCTGGAGATTTACCTCCTCCTTTCCCTGTTGCACTTTCTTCTCTCCCCTGTTCCATGCTAGCAGCTGGAGAAAAATGTTCAACCTTTACTTCCTCCCTTTCAGTTTCTCTGGGAGAGTTGCCAATTTTTAGCTTTGTTTCAGCTGCCTTATCAGGTATGCTCGGCAGTAAAACTTTTTCTGGCAGCAGGTTTGCATGTATCTTGGGCCAATTTCTTTGCTCATTAAAGCTGGCTGATCGACTATAACTCAAAAGGTTTTTATCATCTTCAAACCTGTAGGCTTTCGTACCACTTTCATACCCAAGAAATAGCAACTGCTGTGCCCTTTTCCCACCTTTTCTTCGGTTTTTCACAGGTATGTCAACCCATGCCTTTGTCCCAAAGATTCTTAAATGTTGCAAACTGGGACTTTTGTTATAGAGAATTTTATAGGGTATGACATCTAGTACCCTTGACCACAAGCGATTCCCAATATAATTCGCGGTCTTAATACTTTCAGCCCAGTACTTAATTGGAAGATTTGCATCTGCTAACAATGCTTTCATTTGTGTTTGCAAGACACCTCCCCTACGCTCTGCTACTCCGTTCTCTTGAGGCGTGGCCACATTGGTAAGCCTATGTTTAATCCCTTGGGCACGCAACCAGTTTCTTAGGGAGCTTGCCATAAACTCCCCTCCCCTGTCTGACTGAATAGAACACACCTTTTCACCAAGTTGCCTTTCTACCCTTCTTACCCAGAACTTCAAAGTTTGGGCAACGTCAGACTTTTGCTTTAATGGATAGACCCAGCCAAATCTAGAAAAATCATCCACTAGGATTAAACAGTATTTGTTGTGGGAGACACTAGGTGGAAAAGGACCAGTTACATCAGCATGAATCAACTCCAGTGGTTTTTTGGTTTCTCTCTGGCTTGCTCTTGCTACTGGGCAAGCCCTGCTTTTAACCTCCTTGCAAATATTGCAGTCTAAGTAATTATCACAACTTTTTATGTTTTTCATCCCCCCACACAACTCCAATGTTTTGTTTAGCACCTTATAGCTAGCATGAGCCAAACGCCTGTGCAGGAGATGAATACACATATCATGGGTCGGGACATTTTGCACATTTGCAACCTTAGACTCACATTGCAGTACATACATATTAGTTCTAAGGCTAGCATTTGCCAACACTGCCCCATTTTGCTTTATCTGGCACTGATCTCCCACAAAATTTACTTCAAAGCCTGCCTTTGCCAAATCAGGAATGCTCAGGAGATTGTTTTGCAAACTAGGCACACACAACACATTCCTGAATGTGTGTCCCAGCTGTGGGAGCACAACCTCCCCCTCACAAACCACATTAGCTTTCTGGCCCGTAGCAAGACTTACATGTTTTTTGTTTGAAGCCCTAGCATCAGTTAGCAATCCTTTTCTTTTACAAAAGGTTTGAGAAGCTCCACTGTCCAGAACCCACAGCTCCTCATTTTCTTGACCATCTGCAGACACCCAAGCGGTAGACTCCCTCTGCTGCCCCTTGTGCTTCTGCTGTTTTTGTTGTTTTCTCGGGCAGTCCCGCAGCAGATGTCCACTGGACTTGCAGCAAAAACACCTTTTTACTTTGTTGACCACCGGCTGGTCTGCAGCAGCTCCTCCTGGCTGTTTCTCCGGCTCCCGACACCTCTGCTCTTCCCGGCTGTTGTTCCCTCTGGGATGCTCCAACAGCTGGGCTGAGGTCATCTTTCGCTCTGCACGCCTGTCCTCCTCTGCATACAACCGTCCGGTCACGTATTCCAGAGTCAGCTTATCAGTCTCTACAGACTCGAGGGAGTTGACCAGCATATCATAGCTGTCATCAAGGGAACTCAGGACTATAAAGACTTTGTCCTCTTCCCCCACAGGCCTCCCTCTTAAGGCTAGCTCCTGGAAACAGCCTGTTAGGAATTTTAGGTGGCTTACCAGGGAGTCCCCCGGTTTCTTCCGACACCGGTACAGTCTCCTGGTCAGTGTTATCAGTGAGCCAGCTGTCTCTCGCACATGGACAGCCTTGAGCGCATTCCACGCCTCACTTGCCGTCACCTTATCAGCTACGTAGACTAGCTGGCTGTCGTCCACTCCAAGGATGATCGTAGCCAAAGCTTTCTCATCCTTTTCAAGCTGGGCCTCTGCTAGTGCCAGCTTTTCATCGTCGTCCTCATCCTCCTCAGGAGGCTGCGGTGGAGTTTCCACCACCTTCCACAGGCCCTCACGCTTGAGGAAGTGTTGCATGCGGACCGACCAGGTGCTGTAGTTCGTGGCCGTCAGCTTCTCCAGCAACACGCCAGTTCTGGACTGCTCCATCCCTGCAGCTCACCTCCAGCACCCACGGCTAGATAACTGCCACCTGTACTCTTGCGCAGCGGAAGCGTGCTGGGCCCATAACCCTGTCACGTATTCCACGCGGCGTTTTCAGCAAAGCACTAAGAGTTCCAGGTTTTTCTGTGCAGTCCTTTTTTTTAATGTGAGCTATATACAGGCTATATACAAAAGAAACAGTCCATACAGAGTACTTACAAACGAATACTCTCCACCACAGCAACACCACACTACAGCACAACCACCACACCCCCTGTTAAACAGGCTTTCCTTTTTAAAACAGGTGATAGCCAATTACACTAGTCACACTCCTGCTGAGTCACTCTGACCCAGCAGAGTATTGCATCATCCTGTTGAAGCCTGCAGACTTATCCAGTATCCTGCGAATCCCAACACGCCCTCCCGCATGCGTATGAGATTGTATGCGCCGCGTAGATCCAACTTGGTGACTATCCTCCCCTTCCGCACCATCGCGAGCAGGTCGTCGATCTTGGGCATGGGGAAGGCTTTGGGCTTTGTCTTCGAGTTTATGAGCCTGTAATCTACGATCAATCTCTTTTGGGGCGTGTCCTTCTTCTTCACCAGTGTGGTGTAGTGGTTAAGAGCGGTAGTCACGTAATCTGGGAAACCGAGTTCGTGTCTCCGCTCCTCCACATGCAGCTGCTGGGTGACCTTGGGCCAGTCACACTTCTGAAGTCTCTCAGCCCCACTCACCTCACAGAGTGTTTGTTGTGGGGGAGGAAGGGAAAGGAGAATGTTAGCCGCTTTGAGACTCCTGAAGGGGAGTGAAAGGCGGGATATCAAATCCAAACTCTTCTTCTTCTTCTTCTTCACGAAAAACACGGGACTACCCCCCACTGCCTTTGATTCTTGGATGAATCCCCGCTTCAAATTGTGCTCTATGAACTCCCTGAGTTCCTGCATCTCGTCCTCGGACATGGAATACAGCTTCCCCGTCGGCAGCGTCGCCCCTGGCAGGAGGTCAATCGCGCAGTCGTAGGGCCGGTGAGGGGGCACCTGGTCAGCCTCCTTTTCGCAGAAGACCTCCAAAAACTCCTTGTACTTGTGGGGCACCGCCTGCACCATGCCTAGGTGCATCTGCTGCCCATCCTCCTGGCCCTCCTCTTCCTGGCCGGTCTGGATGCAGTGCTGTGCGCAGTAGGATGAGCCGAAGGTCAGCTGCCGCTGGTACCACGCTAAAGCTGGGCTGTGTCTATCTAGCCAACTCATGCCTAACACTATAGGCGTGTCTGACAGGTGGGTGACGTTGAAGCTGATGACCTCGCGGTGATTTCCAATCTGCATCACCATGGGTGGTGTTTGGTGTACCACCTGCCCGCCCAGCAGCTTCCTGCCATTGACTGTGACGACGTTTAAGGGAAGCGTGGCTGGTAGGAGCGCTATGCGATGCTGCTTAATGAACTCCGCCCCCACGAAGTCCGCGTTACTTCCAGAGTCAATGGTAATAGGGACTTCCAGGGTGAGTCCACTTGGCAGCTGGAGCGATGCGGTGAGCTGCACCACTGGTTTGGGTGGGAGGGGGTCTGTGGGTTGTAAGATCTCTGAGGACTGCTTCATTGACTTGCCTGGCTGGGCCCCAGTGCTTCTGCTTCCAGCCAGGCATTGTCGTTTCCCTGAAGCTGCCCCCCCCCCGCTGCACTGCTTCTTTTACTGTTGCCAAGGCTGCAGTGTGCTTCTGGAGCCTCTGGGGACACTCTTTGGCCATGTGTTGCGCACTGTCACAGATGTAACACTTCCTGCCCCCTCTAGGAGGCTTCATCTTGGCTGCTCCTTGTGCTGGGGCTCTGGCTGCCGTCTGAGCCTTGGCACCACCAAGCTCCATTGGTTCCTCCCCCTCCCCCAGCGGAGGCGTGGGGTGCGTGTGCCCTAGGTCCCTGGGAAGAAAAGGAGGCGTTCTAGCTGGTGCGCGCACCTGGCGACCCTCATCACTGTGCCAAGGGCGTTCTTCGTGGCGCACTCCTATCGTGAGCGCTCTCTGTACCACCTCTGCGATGGTCCAAGGTCTGTCCCCCCTTGCCAGCTCATCTTTGACGGATGCATTGAGCCCCTCCCAGAACAAATCTCTCACTGCCACGGAGTCCTTTTCCCAGCCCAGCACATTCAGCAATGCAAAGAAGCGGGAGTGGTATTGTCGCACTGTAGCCTTGCCCTGGCGCAATCCATGCATTTCTCGTCTTGCTACGTCTATATCCACGGTAGATTGGAAACAAGCGTCCATGGCCGCGATGAATGCGTCTGAATCCCTTAGGGCAGGATCCACGTCGCGCCACAAATTGCGCAGCCAGGCTTTAGCTTCCCCATGCAGGTGGGATATTATGAAGCCCACTTTCTCCTCCTCATCTCTAAAGTCCTTCCGAAGCAAATTCAGCGCATAAACGACATCTGCTCTGAAACTGGGATAGTGCTGCAGATTCCCATCGAAGTGGGCTACCAAGCTGCCCCCCCGCTTTCCGAGTCCAATTCCCTCTGACCTGGACCCCGGGAACCCTTCCTTGCACGCACGTTCCCACCTGGCTTGCAGATCCTTGCAACGCGCTTCTGCTTCCTCTCCTTTCTTTCTGGAGACCACTACCTCAGTGGAAAGCTGCGAGACTGCGTTCTGCAGGGCTGCCAGCTGCTCCTCCGTAGTCATGTCTGCCAAACTTCGTGAGCTTGCAAAAAAAAAAAAAAATTGCAGGTAGAGAGGGGACTTACTGTCAGGGCTGCCTCAGGTCCCAGCTCACAAAGGACCAACGCCGGTTGCTCTTTATATACAGAAATGTTTATTGAAGTTCATTATCAGCTTCACAGCTGCGGCGCGCAGCTCTACGTCTGTAACGCTAGACCATTGAAGTCCCCTCTGAGTCAGACCCTCCCCTGCACCAGTTTAAGAGCCTTGCTCTGCTCCACCTCCTTCTTTCTTCCCTGTTCCGCAGGGTCTTCCTGCCCGCCGGGGTTTCGCCCCTCCTGGATTCCTCTGATGCCGAATCCCCAGATTGCTCCCCCTCCCTCCTGCGGGCTTTAGGACCTGGCTCTTCATCCGGGCTCTCTGTTTTCCCGCGCGCCTGTACATTTGAACTTAGCGCGCGGTGCCCAACTCCCAACCTTCCTTCTGATCGTTACATTACTCCCTTCACTGCTCCCCTCCCCTTCCGGGAAGATGGCTTGTTCTGACCTTCCCTCCACTCCTGCTGACGGAGCTACTTCCCCTGACACACTGGAACTCCCCCCCCCCTCGCCACGCTCTGGTGGGGAAGCCGGTCCTGATTTCCAGCTGCCGCTTTGGGATTCCCTGCTGGCCCCTTGTCCCTGATGCGTCCCCCCTGGGACCCCCCTTGTCCTGACCACAGGCGCCCCCTTCTTGGAATCCTCTGATTCGCTGGAGAGGCTCATGGAATCCCTCGGGCCAATGTCATCCTCCTCCTGGCTGTCCTGGGATTCTTCCCAGTCGCTCTCCATCTCCTGCCTCCCCTGTGCCTCTGTCCCTGAACCCCTGACAGCACTCAATACACCTTTTTGCTATCGTCGGGGGTGATTCCCAAAAAACACCATGCGAATTGAAATAAGACCAATCAAAGCTTATTCGGCTTCTTTCTACGCATATGGAAGCGAAAAGGCGGTGCTGTGTTATTTTGCTCTCATTGCACACACTTTGCGATTTCTGGGTCAATGTGCATTAACACCAAAGAACAAGACTTCATATAAGCGAAATCCAAGATTCTTCTTTCTATGTAGCTGGAACACAAAACAACCTGTTTGGCTTTGTTTAGCCTTATTTAACTTCGCTTTGCTAGGGTCAGGGTTAGGGTGGGGTTGGGGTTAGGGTTGGGGTTGGGGTTAGGGTCAGGGTTAGGGTTAGGGTTAGAGTTAGGGTTAGGGTTAGGGTTAGGGTTAGGGTTAGGGTTAGGGTTCGGGTTAGGGTTAGGGTTAGGGTTAGGGTTAAGGTTAAGGTTAAGGTTAAGGTTAAGGTTAAGGTTAGGGTTAGGGTTAGGGTTAGGGTTAGGGTTAGGGTTAGGGTTAGGGTTAGGGTTAGGGTTAGGGTTCGGGTTCGGGTTAAGGTTCGGGTTCGGGTTCGGATTGGGTTTAGGGTTCGGGTTCGGGTTCGGGTTCGGGTTCGGGTTCGGATTCGGGTTCAGGTTCGGGTTCGGGTTCGGGTTCGGGTTAGGGTTAGGGTTAGGGTTGGGGTTAAGGTTAGGGTTAGGGTTAGGGTTAGGGTTAGGGTTAGGGTTAGGGTTAGGGTTAGGGTTAGGGTCAGGGTTAGGGTCAGGGTGAATGACCACTGAAAGAACAATCCAAGCTTATTTGTCCTCTTTCTATTGAGGTGGAACCAAAACACCTATCCTTGATTGGGGCTGATAAAAACATGTCACTCTGCGATTTTTGGGTGAATGTACATTCTAACCCCAAAAACACCAATTTGAAATAACCCAATCACAGCTTTATCATCTTCTTTTTATGTAGAATCATAGAATCATAGAGTTGGAAGAGACCACAAGGGCCATCGAGTCCAACCCCCTGTCAAGCAGGAAACATCATCTGAGCACTCCTGACATATGGATGTCAAGCCTCTGCTTAAAGACCTCCAAAGTAGGAGACTCCACCACACTCCTTGGCAGCAAATTCCACTGTCGAACAGCTCTTACTGTCAGGAAGTTCTTCCTAATGTTTAGGTGGAATCTTCTTTCTTGTAGTTTGGATCCATTGCTCCGTGTCCGCTTCTCTGGAGCAGCAGAAAACAACCTTTCTCCCTCCTCTATGTGACATCCTTTTATATATTTGAACATGGCTATCATATCACCCCTTAACCTCCTCTTCTCCAGGCTAAACATGCCCAACTCCCTTAGCCGTTCCTCATAAGACATCGTTTCCAGACCTTAAACCATTTTGGTTGCCCTCCTCTGGACACGTTCCATTTTGTCAGTGTCCTTCTTGAACTGTGGTGCCCAGAACTGGACACAGTACTCCATGTGAGCTCTGACCAGAGCAGAATACAGTGGCACTATTACTTCCCTTGATCTAGATGCTATACTCCTATTGATGCAGCCCAGAATTGCATTGGCTTTTTTAGCTGCCGCGTCACACTGTTGGCTCATGTCAAGTTTGTGGTCAACCAAGACTCCTAGATCCTTTTCACATGTACTTCTCTCAAGCCAGGTGTCACCCATCTTGTATTTGTGCCTCTCATTTTTTTCCCCCAAGTGCAATACTTTACATTTCTCCCTGTTAAAATTCATCTTGTTTGTTTTGGCCCAGTTCTCTAATCAGTCAAGGTCGTTTTGAAGTGTGATCCTGTCCTCTGGGGTGTTAGCCACCCCTCCCAGTTTAGTGTCATCTGCAAATTTGATCAGGATGCCCTTGAGTCCATCATCCAAGTCGTTGATAAAGATGTTGAATAAGACCGGGCCCAAGACAGAACCCTGTGGCACCCCACTAGTCACTCTTCTCCAGGATGAAGAGGAACCATTGATGAGCACCCTTTGGGTTCGGTCAGTCAGCCAGTTAGAAATCCACTGAGTGGTAGCATAGTCAAGACTGCATTTTACCAGCTTCTTTACAAGAATATCATGGGGCACTGTCAGAGCTGCCCAAGGTCCCAGCTCACAAAGGACCAACGCCGGTTCGTTGTTATATACAAAAGTCTTTATTGAAGTTGAGTTTCGCTTCCACAGCCGTGGCGTGCAGCTCTACGTCTGAAACTCTAGACCGCCGAAGCTCCGTCTGAGTCTCCTCCCCCCAGACACCAGTTTAAGACTCTGGCCTTGCTCCACCTCTTCCTTTGCTCTTTCCTCCTCTGGTTCCGCCCGTCCGCTGGGGTCTTGCCCTTCCTAGACTGTTCTGACGCTGAGTCCCCTGAATCTTCCCCCTGCCTCTGGCGGGCTTTAGGACCTGGTTCCCAATCCGGGTTTTCTGCTGTCCCACACGCCTGTACATTCGAACTTGGCGCGAGCGCCCAGCCGGCAACCTTCCTCCTGACCGTTACACAGCTCCTGGCACTGCTTCCCCCTTCGGGGGAGGGGCTAGCTGGACCTGACCTCCCCTCCGTTCCCCCACTCTCCGATAGAGGCGTGGTCAGCCCTGACTCATCTTCTCTCCCTGCTGGGGGAGACGCTGGCCCTGACACCTGGGACTCTTCCCCCCCACTACGCTATGGTGGGGAAGCTGGTCCTGATCTCCCGCTGCTGCTTTGGGAGTCCCCGCTGGCCCCTTGTTTCTGGTGCGTCCCCCCGGGACCCCCCTTGCCCTGACCATCGGCGCCTCCTTCTGGGAATCTTCCGATCCGCTGGAGAAGCTCATGGAATCTCTCGGGTCACTGTCATACCCCCCTACGCTGCCCTCAGATTCTTCCCCTTCGCTCTTCATTTCCTTCCTCCCCTGTTCCTCTGCTCCTGAGCCCCTGACAGGCACCTTGTCAAATGCCTTGCTGAAATGAAAGTAGGCTACATCCACTGCGTTCCCTTCATCTACCAGGCTTGTAATTCTGTCAAAAAATGAGATCAGGTTAGTCTGACATGACTTATTTTTCAGAAATCCATGCTGACTATTGGTGATCACAGCTTTCCTTTTTAGGCGCTCACAGACTGTTTGCTTAATTATCTGCTCCAGAATCTTCCCTGGTATTGATGTCAGACTGACTGGATGGAACACAAAACACCTTTTTGCTGACTGGATGGAACCCAAAACACAAAACAACCTGTTTGGCTTTGTTTAGGCTTATTACACTTCGCTTTGCTAGGGTTAGGGTTAGGTTTAGGGTTAGGGTTGGGGTTAGGGTTAGGGTTAGGGTTAGGGTTAGGGTTAGGGTTAGGGTTAGAGTTAGGGTTAGGGTTAGGGTTAGGGTTAGGGTTAGGGTTAGGGTTAGGGTTAGGGTTAGGGTTCGGGTTCGGGTTCGGGTTCGGGTTCGGGTGAATGACCACCGAAAGAACAATCCAAGCTTATCTGTCCTCCTTCTATTGAGATGGAACCAAAACACCTACGCTTGATTTCGGCTGATAAAAAACATGTCATTCTGCGATTTTTGGGTGACTGTGCATTCTAACCAAAAAAACACCAATTTGAAATAAGCCCAATCAGGGCTTTAGCATCTTCTTTTATGTAGGTGGAACCCAAAACACCTTTTTGCTTTGGTTGGGTGTGATTCTGGTGCACACCCAAAAAACACCATGCGAATTGTAATAAGTCCAATCAAAGCTTCTTCGTCTTCTTTCTACGCATACGGAAGCAAAAAGAAGGTGTTGTGTTATTTTGGTTTCATTACATACACTTTGCGATTTCTGGGTCAATGTGCATTAACTCCAAAGAAAACGACTTGAAATAAGTGAAATCCAAGATTCTTCTTTCTATGTAGCTGTAACACAAAACAACCTGCTTGGCTTTGTTTAGGCTTATTACAACTCGCTTGTAATAAGATCTGCAAGCCAGGTGGGAACGTTGGGGCAAAGAGGGGCTGCCAGGACCCAAGCCGGAGGGAGTTGGCCTCGGGAAACGGGGGGGGGCAGCATCGTAGCCCATTTCGACGGGAACCTGGAGCAGTATCCTAACTTCAGAGCAGACATAGTTCTCGCGCTCAATTTGCTTCGGAAAGACTTTAGAGATGAGGAGGAGAAAGTAGGCTTCATAATAACTCATCTGCATGGGGAAGCTAAATCGTGGCTGCGCAATTTATGGCGCGAAAATAATCCCGCCCTCCAAGATTCAAAAGCATTTATCGAGGCTATGGACTCTTGTTTTAAATCAACGGTAGATGTGGATGTGGCCAGGAGGGAAATGTACGGGCTGAAGCAAGGCAGAGCCACGGTGAGACAATATCACTCCCGCTTTTTTGCGCTAGTTAATGTGCTGGGCTGGGAGAAGGACTCAGCTGACGTGAGGGATCTGTTCTGGGAGGGGCTAAATGGGGCCGTGAAAGATGAGCTGGCGAGGGGGGAGAGACCTAACAATATCACAGAAGTCGTCCAGAGAGCGCTGGCGATAGGAGTGCGCCTGGAAGAACGCCCTTGGAGCACGGATGAGGGACGTATGGCACGCACACCAGCCAGAACATCTCCCTTCCTACCCAGGGAGACAGGGCACGCGCAATCCACGCCTCCACTGGGAGGGGGGGGAGAAGAGCCGATGGAGAAAGGTGGTGCCAGGGCTCAGACAGCAACCGGAGCCCAAACACCAGGAGCAGTCAAGGCGAAGGCTCCTAGAGGGAACAGGAAGTGTTTTATCTGCGACAGTGCACAGCACATGGCCAAAGAGTGTCCCCAGAGGATCCAGAAGCACACTGCAGCCTCAGCAACAGTAAGGGGAGCAGTTCAGCAGGGGGAACAGCTGCAGGGAAACGACGAAGCCTGGTTGGAGGCAGAGGCACTGGGGCCCAGCCAGGCGAATCAGTGAAGCAGTCCCCAGAGATTTTGCACCCCACAGACCCCCTCCCACCCAAACCAGTGGTGCAACTCACCGCATCGCTCCAGCTGCCCAATGGACACACCCTGGAAGTCCCTATCACCATTGACTCTGGTAGTAATGCAGACTTTGTAGGAGTGGACTTCATCAAGCTACATCGCATAGCGCTCCTGCCAGCCACAATGCCCCTAAACGTTGTCACGGTCGATGGCAGGGAGCTACTGGGTGGACAGGTGGTACAGCAAACGCCGCCTATGGTACTGCAAATTGGAAATCACTGCGAAGTCATCAGCTTCAATGTCACCCACCTGTCGGACACGCCCATAGTGTTGGGCATGAGTTGGCTGGATAAGCACAGCCCGGCATTAGCATGGTACCAGCGGCAATTGACCTTCTGCTCCTCCTACTGCGCAGAACACTGCATTTGGACCAGCCAGGGGCAGGAGGGGCGAGAGGATGACCCGCAGCTACACCTAGGCATGGTGCAGGCGGTACCCAACAAGTACAAGGCGTTTTTGGAGGTCTTCTGCGAGAAAGAAGCGGACAAGCTGCCTCCCCACCGGCCCTACGACTGCACGATTGACATCCTGCCGGGGGCGATGCTGCCGACTGGAAAACTGTATTCCATGTCTGAAGACGAACTGCAAGAACTCAGGGAGTTCATAGATCACAACTTGAAGCGGGGATTCATCCGAGAATCCAAAGCAGTGGGGGGCAGTCCCGTGTTTTTCGTGAAGAAGAAGGACACGCCCCAACGCAGATTGGTAGTTGATTACAGGAACATAAATTCCAGGACAAAGCCCACAGCATTCCCCATGCCCAAGATCGACGACCTGCTCGCGACGGTGAGGAAGGGATGGATCTTCACCAAGTTGGATCTACGAGGGGCGTACAACCTTATACGCATGCGGGAAGGCGATGAGTGGAAAACGGCCATGTTTACGCCTTTAGGCACCTATGAATATAGAGTTATGCCGTTTGGTCCGCAAAATGGCTCCCATTGTTTCCAAGCCTTCATGCACCACGTGTTAGTGGGCCTCCTCTACAAGAAGTGCGCATGCTTCCTGGACGACATCCTGATCTTCTCGGAATCGCAGGAGGCTCACAGAAGCGCTCTGCCGGGAACTGCGAACCAGGTGGGAACGTTTGGGCAAAGAGGGGCTGCCAGGACCCAAGCCGGAGGGAGTTGGCCTCGGGAAGAGGGGGGGCAGCATCGTAGCCCACTTCGACGGGGACCTGCAGCAGTATCCTAACTTCAGAGCAGACATAGTTTTCACGCTCAATTTGCTTCAGAAAGACTTTAGAGATGAGGAGGAAAAAGTAGGGTTCATAATCACTCATCTGCATGGGGAAGCTAAATCGTGGCTGCGCAATTTATGGCGCGAAAATGATCCCGCCCTCCAGGATTCAAACGCATTTATCAAAGCTATGGACGCTTGTTTTAAATCAACGGTAGATGTGGATGTGGCCAGGAGGGAAATGCACGGGCTGAAGCAGGGCAAAGCCACGGTGAGACAATATCACTCCCGCTTTTTTGCGTTAGTAAATGTGCTGGGCTGGGAGAAGGACTCAGCTGCCGTGAGGGATTTGTTCTGGGAGGGGCTAAATGGAGCCGTGAAAGATGAGCTGGCAAGGGGGGAGAGACCTACCAATACCACAGAAGTCATCCAGAGGGTGCTGGCGATAGGGGTGCGCCTGGAAGAACGCCCTTGGAGCAGGGATGAGGGACGCGCACCAGCCAGAACAACTCCCTTCCTTCCCAGAGAGACAGGGCGCACGCAATCCACACCTCCACTGGGGGGGGGGAGAAGAGCCGATGGAGATAGGTGGTGCCAGGGCTCAGAGGGATTTGTTCTGGGAGGGGCTAAATGGAGCCGTGAAAGATGAGCTGGCGAGGGGGGACAAACCCAACAGTACCACGGAAGTCGTCCAGAGAGCGCTGGCGGTAGGGGTATGCCTGGAGGAACGCCCGTGGAGCAGGGATGACAGACGTAGGGCGCGCACACTAGCCAGAACAACTCCCTTCCTACCCAGGGAGACAGGGCACGCGCAATCCACGCCTCCACTGGGGGGGGGAGAAGAGCCGATGGAGATAGGTGGTGCCAGGGCTCAGACAGTGACCAGAGCCCAAACACCAGGAGCAGTCAAGACGAAGGCTCCTAGAGGGAGCAGGAAGTGTTATATCTGCGACAGTGCACAGCACATGGCCAAAGAGTGTCCCCAGAGGATCCAGAAGCACACTGCAGCCTCAGCAACAGTAAGGGGAGCAGTTCAGCAGGGGGAACAGCTGCAGGGAAACGACGAAGCCTGGTTGGAGGCAGAGGCACTGGGGCCCAGCCAGGCGAGTCAGTGAAGCAGTCTCCAGAGATTTTGCAGCCCACAGACCCCCTCCCACCCAAACCAGTGGTGCAACTCCCTGCATCACTCCAGCTGCCAAATGGAATCACCCTGGAAGTCCCTATTACCATTGACTCTGGTAGTAATGCAGACTTTATAGGAGTGGACTTCATCAGGCTACATCGCATAGCGCTCCTACCAGCCACGATGCCCCTAAACGTCGTCACGGTCGATGGCAGGAAGCTGCTGGGTGGACAGGTGGTGCAGCAAACACCGCCTATGGTAATGCAAATTGGAAATCACCGCGAAGTCATCAGCTTCAATGTCACCCACCTGTCGGACACGCCCATAGTGTTGGGCATGAGTTGGCTGGATAGACACAGCCCGGCATTAGCATGGTACCAGCGGCAATTAACCTTCTGCTCCTCCTACTGCGCAGAACACTGCATCCGAACCAGCCAGGAAGAGGAAGGACAAGGGGATGAACCACAGCTACACCTAGGCATGGTGCAGGCGGTACCCAACAAGTACAAGGCGTTTTTGGAGGTCTTCTGCGAGAAGGAAGCGGACAAGCTGCCTCCCCACCGGCCCTACAACTGCGCGATTGACCTCCTACCGGGGGCGACGCTGCCGACTGGAAAACTGCATTCCATGTCTGAAGACGAACTGCAAGAACTCAGGGAGTTCATAGATCACAACTTGAAGCGGGGATTCATCCAAGAATCCAAAGCAGTGGGGGGCAGTCCCGTGTTTTTCGTGAAGAAGAAGGACACGCCCCAACGCAGATTGGTAGTTGATTACAGAATTATCAATTCCAGGACAAAGCCCACAGCATTCCCCATGCCCAAGATCGACGACCTGCTCGCGACGGTGAGGAAGGGACGAATCTTCACCAAGTTGGATCTACGAGGGGCGTACAACCTTATACGCATGCGGGAGGGCGATGAGTGGAAGACGGCCATGTTTACGCCTTTAGGCACCTATGAATATCGTGTTATGCCATTTGGTCTGCAAAATGGCTCACATTGTTTCCAAGCCTTCATGCACCACGTGTTAGCGGGCCTCCTCTACAAAAAGTGCATATGCTTCCTAGACGACATCCTGATCTTCTCGGAATCGCAGGAGGTTCACGAGGGGGACGTCAAGGAGGTCCTGCAGAGACTGCGGGAGCACAGACTTTACGCCAAACTGGAGAAGTGCCAGTTCGACGTGACGGAGGTGGATTTCCTGGGCTACAAGCTGTCCGACAAGGGACTCGCCATGGACAGCACCAAGGTCCGCTCAGTGTTGGACTGGAAGAGCCCGCGCAATCGGAAGGAGGTCCAGAAGTTCGTCGGCTTCGCCAACTTTTATCGCAAGTTCATCAGGGGTTCGCAAAGAAGACGGCGGCCATCACGGACACCCTCAGCTCCATGAAGAAGAAGTTCACCTAGACGGACCAGGCAGAACAGTCTTTTCGGAGACTCAAGCGTCTCTTTGCGTCCAAAGAACAGCTGCTACACGTAAACTCCAGCAAACCAATGAGGCTTGAGAGGGACGCATCGGACAGAGCGGTGGGGGCGGTCCTGTTGCAGCGAGATCCTCAAGGGAACTGGAGGCCCTGCGCATTCTACTCCAGGAAACTCAGCAAGTCGGAACAGAACTACACCATCTGGGACAGGGAGTTGCTGGCCATTCATGGAGCCTTCAAGGCGTGGCAGCACTTCCTCATCGGAGCCAGACACACTGTGCAGGTCCGCACGGACCATAAGAACCTGGAGTACTGGCGCACGGCACGGTTCCTGAACCAGAGACACATCCGCTGGGCGGATTTCTTTGCGGATTTCGACTTCTGGATAGACTACATCCCGGGAGACAACAACATCATGGCAGATGCACTATCAAGGAAACCGCAATATCTCGAGGAAGCGGCACCGGTGGCGGCCAAACACATTTTCGCACCGAAAGTGTGGGCATGCGCTTCAGTCACCGTGGACCTGGACGCAGTGCGTCGCGCGCTGCAGACGGATGCCTTCGCACAATCCAAGATGGAGGAGGTGCGAAGAGGCACAGCGAAGGACGACAAGTTCCAGATATGCGACGGACTGCTCACCTGCAAAGGGGCTCTCTACGGGCCGGGAGACGACCTCCGCGCGAAAGTCCTGCAGCAGTTACACGACGCGCCCAGTGCTGGGCACTTCGGCAAGGACAAGACGGCGGAATTAGTGGCCAGAGACATTTGGTGGCCCCAGATGAGAGGAGAAGTCGCGGATTACGTCTCTAGGTGTGACACATGCCAAAGGGCCAAACGAGTGCACAGGAAGCCGGCGGGACTGCTGGAACCGCTACAGACGCCGCTCAAACCGTGGGAGAAATTGGCTTGGACATTGTCACGGATCTGCCCAGCTCGCGAGGCAAAACAGCGGTACTCGTGGTCGTAGACCTGTTCACCAAGATGGCGCACTTCATTCCTTGCGCGAAGGTGGCCACGGCGGAACAGACTGCCAAGCTGTTCATAGATCACGTGTTCAAAGTTCACGGCTTACCACGGTCCATCCTGTCCGACCGGGGTCGCCAATTCATCTCGAGCTTCTGGCAGAAGCTGCTGGGCATCCTGAACGTCAAGATCAACTTAGCGTCGGCACGACACCCGCAGACCAACGGACAAGCGGAGAGGGTCAACGCCATCATGCAGCAGTACCTGCGATGCTACGCTAATCAACAGCCCTTGACCTGGGTGGACTACCTACCGCTGGCCGAGTTTGCCTACAACAACACGAAGCACGGGTCTACAGGGGTGACACCGTTCTTCGCCAACAATGGGCGGCATCCCAGAACCTTCCCGGGGTTAGAGACGAAGGGGGAGGGGGAGCCACGGCGTGCAGAGCACTTGGCAGCAGAGTTGCAGGAGGTCCACGACCAACTCCGAAGGCACTTGGAACTAGCAAAACACGCCTACAAAATGCAGGCAGACAGGCACAGGAGAGTCGGGGAAGACATCCAGGTGGGGGACTGGGTCTGGTTAGCGGCCCAGGCAGTGCCGGCCAGAACGTTAGCTAAGAAGAAGCTCAGACACAAGCAGCTAGGGCCTTACCAAGTCGAGGCACAAATCAACCCAGTGGCCTTCCGGTTAACACTCCCGGAGGGCTCCAGAATGCACCCGGTATTTCATAGGTCAGTGCTCACACCCTACAAAGAACCCCACAGGTTTCAGGCGCCAGGGACCGCACCACATCCACTCAAGAAATCACCAACGTGAATTAACATGCCGTGAATTTAATCCCGGTGGTCCACAACTGTTCCCAGTCAGCGAACATAATGTTATGACCAACGTCCTGTGCCCATTTAATCATAGCTGTCAGAGCTGCCCGAGGTCCCAGCTCACAAAGGACCAACGCCAGTTCGTTGTTATATACAAAAGTCTTTATTGAAGTTCAGTTTCACCTTCACAACCGTAGCGCGCAGCTCTACGTCTGAAACTCTAGACCATCGAAGCTCCGTCTGAATCTCCTCCCCCCAGACTCTAGCCTTGCTCCACCTCTTCCTTTGCTCTTTCCTCCTCTGGCTCCGCCTGTCAGCTGGGGTCTCGCCCTTCCTAGACTCATCTGACGCTGAGTCCCCTGAGTCTTCCCCCTGCCTCCGGCGGGCTTTAGGACCTGGTTCCCAATCCGGGTTTTCTGCTGTCCCCCGCGCCTGTACATTCGAACTTGGCGCGCGCGCCCAGCCGGCAACCTTCCTCCTGACCGTTACACTGCTCCTGTCACTGCTTCCCCCTTCTGGGAGGCTAGCTGGACCCGACCTCCCCTCCGTTCCCCCACTCTCCGATAGAGGCGTGGTCAGCCCTGACTCATCTTCTCTCCCTGCTGGAGGAGACATTGGTCCTGACACCTGGGACTCTTCCGCCCCACTACGCTCTGGTGGGGAAGCTGATCCTGATCTCCCGCTGCTGCTTTGGGAGTCCCCGCTGGCCCCTTGTTTCTGGTGTGTTCCCCCTGGGACCCCCCTTGCCCTGACCATCGGCGCCTCCTTCTGGGAATCTTCTGATTCGCTGGAGAAGCTCATGGAATCTCTTGGGTCGCTGTCATACTCCCCTACGCTGCCCTCAGATTCTTCCCCTTCACTCTCCATTTCCTCTCTCCCCTGTACCTCTGTTCCTGAGCCCCTGACACCTGCCAATGCCTAACCGCCACTCGAGCGAAGCTCGCCGCCAATACCTTCAAGCCTGCAACCAACTCCTAATCCCAGCTAAGATGTCCCCCAACCAGATATCGTTTACAACGTCAGATAGATGCACGCCATCACATCTGTAGAGGGCCTCGTTGCTGTACTGGATGCCGGGGTGGCCGATGACACACCCGCCCAGAGCCGCCACTCTACGCTCCACGGCCCGCTGCAAGACCTTTCTTGCCTTATTGATTCCAACCGGGCTCACACAATCCCTCCATGTCCTCCTCTCAAGCAACGAGGACCACAAAATAGTCACGTTTGGGTAAACCGCCATCAATTCTGCCAAGTCGTCAAAAATGTTCCATCTCAAGTCAGTAGCTTTGCGGTACGCTAGGTCATTCTCCCCCAATTGGATAACCAGGGCATCCGGGGGGCCCTCAGAGGCAGCTCTCGCCATCACAACTGGCATGAATTCACACCAACACATGCCTCTTCTCGCCATCCAGGTCAACTGGACACCCGCCGGCAAGTTCAAGTTTTTTCCCAGCCCGGTACTCATTGCACGCAGCCTTGCCCAATGCACAATACTATGGCCTACCAGCCAGATGCGTACCCCTCGGCAATCTGAAAATGAAATAAACAGGGAAAGCGAGGTCAGAAGTGTACCTAGTAGTCATAAAGTCCCCCTTACATAAGCTCTGAATGCATTCGACTTCCAGTGGCCCAGATCCTTTATCCTCTCTGCGGAGAGACCAAGATGCGCCGCCGTGGTTGCAGCGCCGATCCGAAAAGAGTGAGCCGCAAATTCACCCGCGGGTAGCCCACATGCGGCCAAAGCCCTTCGCATCACCCGTGTAAACTGATGCCTGGCCAAAGGTGAGCCGTCGGCATGAATTAAGAGGGGGCCTGGGCTACCAGGCCTTAGGTAAAGAAAACGCCTCGTATCCCTAACCGGGCATGGGCCAGGGCCTTGCACCGCCGGCAACCTTAGAAGGGCCCCCCTCCCCTGCTGGTCGGTCTTGGAGCTCCTAACTTGGACTATAAGCTCGTTTGTTGACAGGGTCAGATCACCAAAGAGGATACCCCTCCGGGCTTGGACGGCCCCTCCATCGCAAACCACCTCCCCTATGCGAAGGGCCCCGAAGAAGGCTATGGAGTAGGCAGCCGAGAACAGGCGAGCCTCATATTTTGACCAGCATATGGCACATAATTTTTTGTGTATTTGGGTCAGAACCAGGTGGTTGCTGCCGGCGCCACCCATCTAAAGCCTTACGCACTATAAATTTGGCGCATGGGTCAGTGTCGAAAAATGTTTTGCCAAAATATTAAATCCCCTGCAGACTGAATATTGAGAGTCCTGGGGCCCTGCCCAGCTCCCTCAAGTGAGCTAAATAATGGAGGACTTCCCTCGCTGAGGGAACCGGGTTGCGTTTTGACTTGGGAAACTTATTGCGGAACACTAGGAAGTCGGCCCACGCTTTCTTGTAGGATCTCATTGTGGAAGGGGCGACTGCACCGAATACTCCCTTCAACACTTCTTCCTCCCAAGACTCCAGAGATGCTCCGGGAAAGGCATCGATGACTGTTCCCCATCCGGCGCTAATAAGTGGAAGCGCTCCATCTGAAAGCGAGACAGAGCATCCGCGATGTCATTATTAATGCCGGGCACGAATTTGGCCGAGAAATATATATTGTTCTCTAGACACAGGAGGACGAGGCACCGCAACAAGTTTCCCACCCTAGGGGAGCGGGTGGCCTGCCTGGCAAGAACCACTACCACTGCCTGGTTATCTGTGTTGAAGCAGACCCTATGATTGCGAAACTGGTCTGTCCAGAGGTGCACTGCCACCAAGATGGGGAAAAATTCAAAAAATGTGAGGTCCCGGGAGATAGGCTGGCCCTGCCAGTCTTTTGGCCACCTTTCTGCACACCACTGGCCCCTGAAATATACTCCGAAACCTAGGGACCCCGCAGCATCTGACTGAACCTGGAAGTCGGCATCAAGCGTCAAGGAGTCCTGCCACAGGGATATCCCATTATAATTTTCAAGGAATTGCAACCAGACTTCCAAATCTGCCTTGACTTCTTTTGAGAGGCGAACCCTATGCTGTGGTGCCCTGAGACTGAGGCAAGGAAGGAAGGGCTACCCCTATACTATTCATATAACCAGTTATCAATAATCAATATATTCAATATATATGCTTACACGAATCAAGGATTACAGTATTTTATAAATCCACTTGAATCAAAAAGGGAAGCTGTGCCTTAGCTAAAAATGCAAACTGCTTGAAACAGCAAAGTTAGGAACCGACCTTTCCCCTAGAAACATCTGTGAACCCCGGACAAGACATGAATCAGAGATTCTGGTACAAATTCCCCATCAGGAACAGGCTAAATTAATCCTCAGAACAGGAAGAGCAAAACCACAGAATGTCCAAGCTCCCTGTCCTGTCATAATTAGGGGAAAGGTTAGACTGAGCGTCACTGGGAGCATTGGAAAGCGGAACTTGAACCCTGTGCTGGACCAGTGCTATACCAGTAGCTAGGAGCGTGACAACTGCTTGCTGATTGGCTGATATTTTGCTGACCAAGTTATGAGTCCTTCATGATTGTCTTATGATCTATGATTTGCTGTGATTTGCTCAGGTATAAAGACCCCTGTATTTCTGTCAATCGGGGTCCCAGTTCTTTGGAAGAGATTCCAACTGGGTCCTTATTGCCTGGCAATAAACTTCACCTTCTTATTCTCCATTTGCTGCGTCTGGCTGATCCTTATCTTGCTACATTTGGTGCCGTGATCGGATCACACAGGCCAGTGGGGTTTTTTTACCCAAAAAGAGCCGGCGTCCGGTTCTCGGGGGGAGGGCGTCCCGAAGGTTTTTGGCTTCGTTCCAGGCGCCAATCGGACATCATTTCCAAAGGAGGAAGGCAATCGCCTTCGGCGCGGACTCCCGGCGAGACGGAGGCAAGGACCGAACAAGGAGAATCTGAAGGGGAGCCAAAAGGAAAGGCGTGCCACGACAGGAACTCACGGTGAGTTGAGATAAAAGGAGTGCTGATCAACACTCAGGGTGACCCACCAGTAACCTCCCGTTAAAGGGAAAGGATCACCAAAAGGGTGAGGGAGGAGAAGCTGGGTCAACCAAGGACAAGGAAAGGAAGAGGTTCTGCAGGAAAAGTTGGGGAAAAACAGCTGTGGGGGGGGGAGAGAGAAAAAAAAGGGTAAAAACGCTGTATGAAAGTGTGTGCTTTTCTGCCAAGTTGTTTGCCGCAGGCAAGGGGGGAGAAAGGGCTGTGTTGTCTGTGTGAAAGTCCCGGGACGCCGGGTGGATGTGTAAGATCTGAGTTGAAAAAGGAAGTGTGCTGTGGTTTTTCCTTGTTCTATTTTTGAAACTGCCTAGCTGAAAGTGTTTGTCTGGCGAAGAGGGAAAGTTTTTTGCAGAACTATGGGGGGGAAATGCTCAAAACCAATTCAAGCCTGTACACCCCTAGACTGCATGTTAGAAAAATTTAAAATAGTTTTTCCAGAAGAACCAGGGGAGGTCAGACCAAGTAAGGAAGTTTTAAAAAGGTATTGTCAACAGATGTGGCCCCAGCAGGTCAAATCCTGGCCACGAATTGGCTCCTTCAGGATTGAAAAATGTCAGGCAGTTATGGACTCAATAATGGAAAATCCGGATTTGTTTAAGGAGCAGTACTATTACATTTCGAAGTGGACTGCTATTTGTTTAAAAAATCCAGATTGGATGAGAAGAGGAAGTGTCAGCTGCGAGATTTTCGCTGTAAGGCAGGAAGCCGGAAAACCCTTAACAGTTTCTGTAGCTGACAGGAAAATTTATGTTGGTCCTTCAGAGGAGGATAGAATCCCTCCCCCGCCATACAATTATAGCAGCAGTAATCAAGCAATACAGCCGCCTTCAAGGCAAGCATTGCCAGACCAAAATGCAGTGGCAGGACAAACCCAACCCCAAACCCAACGGACCCCTATGCCCAGCCAATCTCAGCCAGAATTGAATAAAGCCCCGCAAGCCACAAATGGTGCTTCGCAGGCAGCCCCACCTTCTCAAGCATCACTGGATGTGCCTAGCCTTCCAGAATTGCCTTCCCAGCCAAAACAAACAGCAGCTCTAGATCAAAGCACGTTACCCTCCCCTCCCGAGGAAAAATACAACCAGGACATGTCAGCCTTGCAAACACAGACGGAGGGAGCAGGAGGGGAAACCAGCGCGTTTCAAATGTCTGGAGCATGGGGGGAACAAATTAATTCATTGAGAACCCCAGAAAGCCATGACAGTTCAAAATTATGGAAATTGATGGATGCAATTACAGATTCTGGACAAAAGTTGGTCCTTAAAATGAGAGAAAGTGATTTACCCAGTACATCTCAAAGCCCAGCCTCGCCTAAGCTTGCAAAAGGAGGCTATTACTTACGTAATAACAAAGGGGCACCAGCGCCAATGCTTCCCCTAAGGGCTGTTTTGGGGCCCCAAGAGCCACGGCCAGTGGATGGAAATGGGAGACCAACGGGTCCTTGGCCTTCCAGGGCAGTTACACTTCAATATGTCCCCTTTACAACCACAGATTTATTGAATTGGAAAACGCATACAATACCCTTTTCAGAAAAACCTCAGGCCATGCTGGATTTGGTTGCTTCCATTATGGTAACTCATCTGCCTACATGGCAAGATTGCAGGCATCTTTTGATGACTCTTTTCACCTCTGAGGAAAGGAGAAGGATAGATACAACTGCAGACAACAATCTTAAAGCTCAGGTGCCAAACTCAGAAAACAATCCAGATGCTTGGGTCCGTGCCAGATATCCACTCACAGATCCAGGGTGGGACCCAGAAAGGGATAAGGATGCCTTGGACAATTATCGGCAGGAGGTTATAAAGGCTATAAAAGGTGCTGCTAGAAAGCCCACAAACATTTCTAGGGTAGCTGAGGTTCTTCAACTCCCAGATGAATCTCCTTCTAATTATTTGGAACGCTTAATGGAGGCTTATAGAATTTACACCCCCTTTGATCCAGAAGCCCCAGAAAGCAAGCAAATGGTGAATGCGGCATTTGTGGCTCAAAGTGCTACGGACATTAAGAGGAAATTGCAAAAGTTAGACGCCTTTGAAACATTGCAGATGGATCAGCTCCTAGCAATCGCTCAAAGGGTTTATTTGAACAGAGAGAATGAGGTTAAGAAGGACAGAGTTCGGGAAATGAAACAAAAGGCAGTGTTTTTGGCTGCAGCCATCAGCCAGGGCTCAGCATTTGATACGGGTGCCCAAGGGAGAGGTTCCAGTAGGGCACGAGGAAGAGGAAGAGGAAGGGGATTGCCATTGGGAAGGAATCAGTGTGCAATTTGCAGAAAGGAAGGTCATTGGAAACAGGAGTGCCCTGAAGCAAGGGACACAGAGGGAGAAGGTGAATACAGGGAACAGAGGGAGCGTGGATGTGGATGGGGATCGCAGAGAGGAAGGATGCAAGCTGGAAGATATGTGAGGAACAGAGGAAGTAGCAGAGATTTTGTTGGATTAGCGCAACTGGAGGAATATGAGAATGAGAATGCATAGGACAGACCGGGCTCAACTCTTTCTTTAGGCTCCCAAGAGCCCATGGTCTCGGTTAAACTGGGGAGCCGCTTAGTAAATTTCATGATTGACACTGGAGCGCAATTTTCGGTGCTCACGAAGCCGTTAAAAGCAAAAAGCAATCAAGCAGTGACAATTGTGGGGGCCACAGGCAACAGGGTCCTCACACCGTTTTTGCAACCTCAAGAATGCCAGATTGGGGGAAAAACCCTTACACATCAATTTCTGTATGTGCCAGAATGCCCAATCCCCTTGCTGGGACGTGACTTTCTGTCAAAGGTTCAAGCACAGATCACCTTCACACCAAAAGGGGCAGAAATGAAATTACCCCAGGCTGCATCAGGGATTGTCACAGTAGAGGTGCCTAGGGAACAGGCATGGAAAATGATGGGGGCTTTATCAAAAACAGACTCCCAAAAGGACATTTCACAGATTCCTAAAAATCTGAGAGCCCCACCTGGAGTATGGGCAGAGGACAACCCACCAGGCATGGCAAAGAATATAGCCCCATTCATAATAAACCTAAAGCCAGGGGCAAAGCCAATAGCAACCAGGCAATACCCTATTCCAAGACAAGCAGCAGAGGGAATGCAGAAGCATATAGACAAGTTTTTGCAATATGGGCTTTTGGTAAAGTGCCAGTCCAGCTGGAATTCTCCACTTTTTCCTGTGCGCAAGCCCAATTCAGACCAATTTCGCCCAGTCCAGGATCTGAAAAGGATTAACAATTTAATTCAGACGGTGCATCCATGTTTGCCCAATCCTTACAATCTCCTAGGATTAATTCCATCGGAGGCAACTGTGTTTACAGTATTGGACTTAAAAGATGCATTTTTCTGTTGCCGGATTGCCTCCCAGAGTCAGCCAATATTTGCATTTCAATGGGAGGATCCTTACAAGGGGACAAAAACCCAATTAACGTGGACAAGATTGCCCCAGGGCTACAAGAATTCGCCAACACTTTTTGGAACAGCCCTTGCCCAGGATTTGTCTAAATTCCCTTCAGTGCCTGGGAAAACAATTCTTCTTCAATTTCTGGATGACTTATTGATCAGTTGTGATACCTATGAGACTTGTAAAAAGGCCACAGAGGATTTGCTTCATCTCCTTTGGGAGGCAGGATACAAGGTGTCTCGGAAAAAGGCACAAATTTGCCAAGAGACAGTGAAATATTTGGGTTTTCACATTTCTCACCAGCAAAGGGCGTTAGGATCCGAAAGGAAGGAAGCCATTTGTGTCATTAAGGAACCCACAAGCCGCAGGCAATTGCGGGGGTTTTGGGGGGCTGCAAGTTTTTGCCGAATTTGGATCCCTGAGGGCTTCCGGGTTGGCGCCATCGCCGAATGGCGGACTCCCTCCGAGCTCCAGAGGGAGTCTGCTCGGCAGGGGCTGGGTCCTACCGCGCCGGCGACGCGGGGACCCTTAAAAACCACGGGCACGGAGCCCGTGGACATGGGGACTCGGCTGGTACCGTCAGCGCCCTCCCGACTCGTGAAGGAGCCTTTTTAAAGGCTACGGATCGGGTGCCGGGGAGCGGCGTGGTACTGTGAGTCTATCGCTTCCCCTGCCGAGTGCAGCCGCATGCCATTCGTCGGAGAGCGCTGGCTTCTTCCATTTGAAATTCGGACATTTAACAACAACCCGTGAGTAATTGGGTAACCGGGTATAAAAGGAGGAAAAAAAAGATTTTTTTTTCGGATTCGGCACGAGCGGGGGGGATCTAAAAAGGAAGTCAGTCCCCTCCTTGATTGTAAACATGCTAAAACAAGGACTGAGAAACCAAGATCAATTCAGAAGTTTATTGCTGATAAAAAATACAAATTCCACGATGGGATACTACAAGAATTGTGCTGGAGGAGAAAAAATCGAGGGTGAGAGGGAAAAGGCAACCCCCCCCTGGGAACCGGGGCGATTCAGAGAACCTGGCGGAGAGAGATGGAGAGTTTGACAGCTGTTAAAGTAGCTGTCAAATCCTGAGAATACAAAGAGGACTTTGTTACAAGTATTTTGCTGGTTAATTTTGATACAATTGGATATAAACGTGGATACAAAATGTCGGGGGGAAAAGAAACAACAACTTGACTTTTGGATTAGAGGACACAAAGTTACAGCAACCCCCCTAGAGGGGCTTTGGGACATTACAAGTGGCGTATGTGGAAAACTACTCTGAGATGTGTACTGGTCTCAGCTCCTGGGAAAGTAGCAAAACTGAAATATTGTTTTGTCTACAGAGGTGACAACACAATAGAATCTCTCTATTGAAGCAAGGAAGGAACTGGACGTAAGTTTTTGTTCCTGAATAACAAACCTCTGTGGAGATACTAGATTTCAGAATAAGAATGGTTTTGCAGCTGAACAAGACAGAAACCTGAGAAAGTAAGAAATAAAAGAGCAAAGGACTAACTACGCCACGGAAAGAACAATGGGAGGAGCAACAATGACCAAGGGAAATTAAAGGCCTCTATTAGACTGGATTTTTGAAATTAAACATAATCAAAACAAGCAAATTTAAAGAAAACCGGCAAGATGGATTGAGAAAAATTTGGTTGTGGACTTGAGACCTCCAGGCCGACAACATACAGACTGATGGACATGGGGAATCTAAACCGGGGAAGGGAGGGGGAACTCTAGAATCCAAAGGCTATGTAACCAACTTTTGGAATTTTCTTCTATCTTCTATCTTTTATCTTTCTATATAACTTTGGTATTTTGATTTGACATGTTTTGTAAAAAAAAGGGGGAATTCGTGGAAGGAAACGGGGTAGATCTTGGGGGAAAAATCTTTGTTCTATTTTGTTAAAGATGAGGAGTGAAGTTAAGATTGTAATTTAAATTGGTTAATAGGTACAACATATTAGGTTTAAATTGGGAATGAGAACTTGTGGAACTAACATAGGGAAAGGGGAATACAGTCGGGGGGGGGGGAAGGAGGGAGTCCCAGAAAGAAGGTTACGAAAATAAGGGTTTAAAATTGGTCCTTCTTTTTCTTTCTTTTCTCTATTCTTTCTATTTTTTCTATTCTGTTATAATTGGAAATTTTAATAAATATGATTATAAAAAAAAAAAAAAATTTGGATCCCTGATTTTAGCACCCTAGCAAAGCCTCTATATGAAAGTACAAAAGGCAGAGAAAATGCTCATTTTGAATGGCAGGCAGAGCAAAGGAAAGCTTTCAATACATTAAAGTCTAAACTGATGCAGGCTCCAGCCTTGGCTTTGCCAAACCCAGAAAAAGCTTTTTTCCTTTTCGTTCATGAGAAATCTGGAATTGCAGCAGGGGTCTTGACTCAGGTGTTGGGGAGTTGGAAAAGACCTGTAGCTTATTTGTCAGAACAGCTGGATGCAGTGGCAAAAGGATGGCCACCTTGTATGCGATCAGTAGCTGCAACAGCAGTATTGGTCAAAAAGGCATTTAAATTCACCTTTGGACAGGAGATTTATGTGAATGTGCCTCATGCTGTGTTGACATTAATGGAATACAAAGGGAGTTATTGGCTTTCCAACGAGCGCATGGCAAATTACCAAGGGCTTTTGTGTGGTAACCCACAAGTACATTTGCAAGTTGTAAACACCTTGAACCCCGCTTCCTTGTTACCCCTTCCTGAGTCAGTGGATCATGAACCTCATGATTGCATTCAAGTAATGGACTCAATTTACTCTAGCCGTCCAGATTTGCAGGATGAACCGTTAAAAAACCCAGATATAGAATATTTTACGGACGGGAGCAGCTTTGTGAAGGAGGGGCAAAGGAGGGCTGGATATTCTGTGGTTACTCTAACTGATGTCATTGAAGCACAGCCTCTACCAATTTCGTCCTCAGCGCAGAAAGCGGAACTTGTGGCTTTAACCAGAGCCCTTCAGCTAGCAGCTGGCTGCAGCGTAAATATCTACACAGACTCAAAGTTTGCTTTTTTAACTCTACATGCCCACGGAGCTTTGTGGAAAGAGAGGGGGCTCATAGGGGCAGAAGGGAAAGCACTGAAATATGGCCCAGAATTGGAAACGCTTTTGGAAGCTGTGTGGGCTCCGAGAAAGGTTGCAGTCATACATTGCCGAGGCCACAGCAAGGGAACCACAAAAGCAGCAAAGGGAAATCAATTGGCGGATCTGGCTGCAAAACGGGCAGCTTTACTGCCACCGCCACCTGCCTCTATAACAGCATCTCTTCTTCCTACAGCAGTTGATTTAGAGCAAATAAAGCCCATCTACACGGAGGCAGAACAGGAATGGGCACAGCAGGAAGGGGGATACAGAATGCCACCACAGGATGGATGGTTTAACCTCCCAGACCAACGAGTATTTGTTCCAGAAGCCTTAGGCAGGAACATAGTGAAACAATATCATGAGTCCACTCACTATGGGGCCACAGCATTGCGGGAAAGCCTAAATAGGCAATTCTACATAACAAGGATTTCCCAGCTGGCAGAAGCAGTATCACGTGCATGCCTTCTGTGCGCAAAAAACAACCCCAAGCAAGGCCCAGTTCCTCCACCAGGAATACAGCAAACAGGCTTAATGCCAATGGAAAATTTAATAGTGGATTTTACAGAAATGCCAAAGGCAAAGGGGTACAAGGCTCTCTTGGTCTTCACGTGTTCTCTTACAGGTTGGCCTGAGGTATATCCTACTAGAACAGAAAAAGCACAGGAGGTTATAAAACGCCTCTTAACGGAAATCATTCCAAGGTTTGGTCTACCAAGGTGTATAGGCAGTGACAATGGTCCAGCTTTCATCGCATCAATAGTGGATGGTGTATGCAAAGCCTTGCAAATACAATGGAAACTACATGCGGCCTATAGACCTCAAAGCTCAGGGAAAACAGAAAGGATGAATCGGACTCTTAAAGCGCAGTTAGCAAAATTGTGCCAGGAAACTCATTGTAAATGGGTAGACATGTTGCCTATTGCTTTGTTTAGAATCAGATGTTCACCAACAAAGAGACTGAAACTTTCTCCGTTTGAACTTTTGTATGGGAGACCACCTCCAATAGCAAGGGGGAAAACAGCAGACTTGACTCAAGTGGGGGGGCAAATAACTGCAGATCAAATCCAGGCTCTTTCTCATATTTTTCTTGATTTAAACAGGTGGTGTCTCCAACGCATTCCCATCTGCCTATCCGAACCAGTACATCCCTTTCGGCCAGGAGACCGAGTTTGGGTTCGAGATTGGAAAGACGAACCGCTGACGGCTCGGTGGAAAGGTCCCTACACGGTTCTGCTGGCCACACCAACTGCGGTGAAAGTTGCGGAAGTAACCCCGTGGATTCATCATTCTCGTCTGAAGCGGTCTGAGGGTCATTGGAACTGTGAGCTGAACCCATCTAACCCTCTGAAGTTGAAGCTCACCAGGAACCCCTGCACCTAGCCCCACCGGAAGCGGGCAGGAGCACGGGCAACGGGACTACAGGTCTGCTCTCACTGCACCCCAGAAGCCAGTGAGTCTACGCACACCGGAAGATTGAGGAGCTGCACCAGCTTATGGGAGGACCCCTACCAGTTAAAATTTCAGTCAATCCCAGATTCCAGCCAGACTTTGCTCATAAACCCTTAGTAAAAATAACAATAACAAGGGTGAACAAAAGGGGGGTCCTTATTGACAAGTGGGTGGATTGGGTAACTGCATACGGTTGTTACATTCCTTTCTTTCTTTGGGAATTCTACATACCAGATTGGGCACAAGCAGGTCCACAACAATAGTTCACATACAAGGGAAAGTACATGCCAGGGGAACCTAGGAGGGCCATACGTTGCTTTTCCTACCCACCTCCCCAAGGAGCATTTCCCGGTGCTATACTGGTCACTGTAGTTGTTTTTTCTCCACCACCCACAGGTCCCTTCAAGGTAGCAGTTGCAGAGTGTATACGGTGTGAGTTGACCTCACCAGTTCGACCAGAACCTGGGGACCACCAATAAGTCCACTAGGTGCGGCCGAGCGGGGGGCTATATCTCACTAAAGGGTATGTTCTGGTACCTGCTACCTTATATAATTGTTGCAATTTCACTCCTTCTGGTCCTAATCATTGTATATTGTGTATATAAGAAGGATCACCGTATAAACATCAACCTAGAGCCAGAACTAATAAGATTCAACCTTGAAGGTATACGTGGGGAAGATGAAAATGAAAATGAAGCTCCTGTTGAGTTTGATGTGCTTGTGGCTCCAGAGAGGCCCAATGGTAGTAGGTAATGTTTTTATACACCATGCTGAACACATGTTCCAGATATATGGGGAAAATGCTACCCTATATTATGAACACCCAAGGAAGGTAGCAGACATGTCCCTTATACCAGGATTAATCAAGGATCCTGATGTCGTGTTGGCAGGCCTACTTTACAATCAGAGTGGTCTCTTTGCAGCCCCACCTATTGAAATGAATGACATCCCCTACAGATATCTCAGATATACCAGAACCACAAAAGGTCTATGTTTTTGCTGTCATGCCACCGGAGTATGGAATTCTAAATGGAAGTATTGGCCCCAAGTTAAGTACCACATGGACAAAGGATGGCTGGGAAATTATACCCAATGCTCGGATAAATTTTGGCTTTGGGGATCCCACAATGCCTCCTACCAGGGCAATACTACCTCTTCAGATCTATACCCATACTTTCCTCAATACTCGGTTAATTTCACCGGACAAGGGTCCATTTGTTCTGGTTGGATGATTAAAGATCCTAACCTCTGGTTTTTATATGATGGATTGGCAACAAATTTCCACCCAGGAAAATACCAGTGTGTTGGCGTAGGGGCATTTACCTTTCCGGTTGCAGTGGAGATCAATCACAAGGTACCTCACCTTGCAAGCAGACGGAAAAGGGTGGCCCTGGGCGACCACTGTGAAGATGAAATTTATCTGACAAATTCTGTAGGGAGCGTTGGGGGTGGATTTATAGAATTCCTCTCAATGGGGATTTACCCAGGAATAGTTGCTGAGCAAAATAGAAAGGCACTGTTTGCTCTTACATGCAGGCTGGAGAAAACTATCAATGGGGTGAATTACCACCGAAAGAACAATCCAAGTTTATTTGTTCTCCTTCTATTGAGATAGAACCGAAACACCTATGGTTCATTTCGGCTGATAACAAACATGTCACTCTGCGATTTTTGAGTGAATGTGCATTCTATAAAATAAATGAATCTTTGGAATCTCTGACAAAACAAGGTGCGGATAATAGTAGACAATTGGCTGAGCTCTCAGCAAAACTTGATCTGAACACGCAAAGTGTGAATGAACTCAGCAAGAGGGTGTCTTCAAATACAGAGACTATTAATAAACTTCTAGAGGACTCTGCCACTACTCGAAAGATTGCAGAAGAAGCTAAGGTTTCTGCAGATGCCACTCAGGAAAGGATAATACCAGTCTGTAAAAAGTTAGAAGACCATGAACTGGCTTTGTCTATGCTCGAGATACAAAGGAAGGAGAGAAATCTGAGATTGAGAGCAGTGCCTGAAAGCGAAAAAGACGACCTGGTGGACTTCCTTTCTAAAGAATTCTCGGACTTTTGGCAACAGGAGTTGGAGAAGGTAGAAATTAAGATAGTGTCTGCGTTTAGATTGGGCAGAAGACAAGGCAGAAAGAAGCCAAGGGACTGCTTGATAACTTTAAGATCAAAAGAAGAAAGAGATAAAATGTTGAATCTGCATTTTCAAAGAACTCTGGAAATTGAAAATGCTTTCGTGGAGATTTTCAAAGATATACCAAAACATATTTTGGATGTAAGAGCCCATTATAAAGAGCTGGTTGATTTATTGAGAAAGAACGAAATACCCTTTAGGTGGGAATTCCCTCAAGGCCTATCCTTTAAATACAAAGGAAGGAAAACCAGAATAAGATCTGTCCAAGACAAAGAGCAATTCTTACGAGACAACGAAGAAGATCTTGTGAAAGGGACGGTCGAAGTGGAACCAACCCAAGCAGTAAAGGAAGCAACAGACATTTTGAACTTAACATTTGGATTGAAATCACCGATGGAAGGTGAACAACTACTTGGAGCAGTGGGAGGAAAAAGTAAATAGCAACAGGATGGCTCTGCAACTTCTAAGTTGGAATTGTAATGGTCTTAACCTTCCCCGAAAAGGACGAAATGTTTTTCATATATTGAAAAAAGAACAATTGGACTTGATTTGTTTACAAGAAACTCATGTGACAAGACTGCATAGAAAACTACTTATCAACAAAAGATTAGGATAAGAATTTATTTCATCTGATAAAGTTAAGAAAAGAGGAGTGGTAATCTATGCAAAGGAAAATTTCCCCCCGAAATTGATGTTTAAAGATGAACATGGAAGATTTTTGGCAATTGAAATTCAAGTTCAAGGTGAAAAATTCTTGATATTAGGGATCTATGCACCAAATGAAGGGAAGTCGGAATTCTTTAAGAAGCTGCATGAGATTTTACTGGACTATTTGGATTACAATTTAATCTTGTTGGGAGACATGAATGGAGTAGTATCTACAAATATGGACAAATCACAAAGACAGGTAGTTTCCAAGGATGGGAGACTACCAAAGACTTTTTTTGAAATGACTGAAAATATGGACTTGATTGACATTTGGAGAACAAAGAACCCTCTTGAGAGAGCGGGAACTTTCTTTTCTGAAGCTATGATGACATGGACTAGAATTGACCAAATATGGGTTACTAGTGGGATGGCTCCAAAGATCAAGAAAGTGGAAATCTGCCCAAAAACCTGCTCCGACCACAATGCCGTAAAGATGGAGATGAAGTTAACAACAGCTGGTTCCTTTAGATGGAGGATGAATGACACCTTATTTAGAGATGAAGAGGTCTACAAAAAGGCTCAAAAAACTTTGAGAGACTATTTTGAAATAAATTTAAAAACGGATGTGGAAAAATGAGTAATCTGGGACGCAAGTAAAGCTGTTATGCGATGATTTTTAATACAACAAAACTCTATAAAGAAGAGAAACCAAAATGAGAAGAAGGATAAGAAGGAAAAGATTAAAGAAGGAGAAAAGAAATTGAGATCTAAACCAAAGTCCCAGGAGATTTTGAGAGAAATTAAGTTACATCAGACACAATACATGGAATTGATGAACCAAGAAATAGAATGGAAGATTAAGCAAATGAGACAAAAGACATTTGAATCTGCGGATAAGTGTGGTAAACTTCTGGCTTGGGAATTGAAGAAAAGGCAAAAACTAAACACGGTTACAAGCCTAGAGGTGGAAGGAAAGAACATTTATAAGCCAAATGAGATTAGAAACTGTTTCCAGAGTTATTTCAAAAAATTATACTCACAAGGGCCGCAGAATGAAAGAGATATAGATGAGTTTCTTAAGAAATTTGGTCTACAAAAAATCTCTCATCAAAGTAAAATAGACCTGAATCAGAAAATAACTGAACAAGAGATAGAAGGTGCCATTCAAAACATGCAACTGGGCAAATCTCCAGGACCAGATGGGTTGACTTCCAGATACTACAAAGCCTTGAAGGAGTAGTTGTTACAACCTTTGAAGGAAGTCTGCAACGAAATTTTGGAGGGGAAAAAGGCACCAGAATCATGGAAAGAAGCGTATATCACACTCATACCGAAAACAGAGACTGAAAAGACTCAGCTTAAGAATTACCGCCCTATATCATTACTTAATGTGGATTACAAAATTTTTGCAGACATTTTGGCAAAAAGATTGAAAAAAGTATTGGTGGAAGAGATTCACAAGGACCAAGCAGGCTTTCTCCCAAGAAGACACTTGTCAGATAATGTGAGGAACATAATAGACATTTTGGAATTATTAGAGGTGAACATAAACACTAAAGCAGTTCTGATATTTGTGGACGCGGAGAAAGCCTTTGATAATATTTCTTGGAGTTTTATGAAGAAGAATCTACATGGGATGGGGGTAGGGCAAGGATTTGAGAATGGTATGGGTGCAATATATTCTGAACAGAAGGCTAAATTAATTGTAAATAATGTGGTAACGGAAGAATTTAAAATAGAAAAAGGGACACGACAGGGGTGCCCAATTTCCCCACTACTTTTTATATCAGTCCTGGAGGTTTTGCTAAACATGATTAGAAGTGATCAGCTGGTTAAAGGGGTTCAGGTTGGAGCCAAACAGTATAAGTTAAGGACCTTTGCAGATGACTTGGTACTTACTTTACAAGAGCCAGACACTAGTATGAAAAGGGTTTTAGAACTAATTCAAGAATTTGGTCAAGTTGCAGGATTCAAGTTGAATAAACAAAAAACTAAAGTTTTGGAGAAAAACTTAACAGCTATGGAAAGGGAGAGGTTCCAGAATGAAACAGGGTTGACAGTGGTTAAGAAGGTGAAATACTTGGGGATTAATATGACATCTAAGAATGTGAATTTGTTTAAAGATAATTATGAGAAATGCTGGACAGAAGTTAAGAAGGATCTAGAAATATGGTCAAATTTAAAGCTTTCCTTGTTAGGCCGAATTGCAGTTATTAAGATGAATGTATTGCCTAGAATGTTATTTTTATTTCAAGCATTGCAAATTCTTGACAAGATGGACTGTTTCAAGAGGTGCCAGAAAGACATTTCTAAATTTGTCTGGCAGGCAAAAAACCCAGAATAAAGTTTAAAATTTTAACGGATGTAAAGGAAAGAGGGGGATTTGTACTATGAATCAGCAGCTTTTTGCTGGATGAAAGAGTGGCTGCTCCTCGAGAATACAGATATTTTGGACTTGGAAGGTTTTAATAATGTATTTGGATGGCATGCATATTTATGGTATGATAAGGTTAAAGCGCATAAAGCTTTTAAAAATCACATTGTTAGGAAAGCATTATATAATGTCTGGATCAGATATAAAGATTTGTTGGAAAATAAAACCCCAAGGTGGCTGTCGCCAATGGAGGCTAAAGCCGTGAAAAAACTTAATATGGAGGCCAAATGGCCAAAATATTGGGAAATTTTGGAACAAGGGGGAGATAAAATGAAATTACAGAGTTATGAGAGATTAAAGTCTAAAGTACGAGACTGGCTCCATTACTATCAAACCTCCGGCGAGGTTCGCAAGAAGGAGGGGAAAATGACCAAGAAGTGTTTTCTCTGCCAACAGCCGGGACATTTTGCCAGAGTCTGCCCTCAGAGAAAGGCGTGGCAAGGAATGGTGGGGGCAGCTGGTGGTGAGCAGGAGCAGGGAAACGGCAATGCTTGGCTGCAGGAGAGCGGGCACAGCAGCCAGGCGAGCAACCAGTGAATGTGCCCAAACCAGACCCCCCCCCCCCGGGCAGCCATAGCCATAGAGGTGGTGTTAGAACTCCCTAACGGACACCCTATTAAGGTGAAGGCAGCTCTTGCAACTTCTTTAGCAGGGATTTTGCACTAGAACACCAGCTCCACGTGGTGCCTCTAGAACACCCCTTGCAAGTAACGGCCATTGATGGGAGAGAACTCTTGGGGGGGGAGTGACCCACCAGACCCCTCCCATGAAAATGAGGGTCTCCAGACACACTGAGACAATTGCCTTTCACGTTGCCACATTAGCCGGGCCACCAATCATACTGGGAATGAGCTGGCTGGCACTGCACAATCCAGTAGTGGGGTGGCACCAGCGGACAGTCACCTTTGGGTCAGCTCACTGCGTAGAGCACTGCCACGAAGGGGAAACCCCGAGGATGGCAGTAGCCAGGGTGGCAGGGATGGCGGTGGGAGAAAAGGGGAGAGTACCACCTCAGTATGCAGACCTGGAAGAAGTCTTCAGTGAGAAAGAGGTGGATAGACTGCCCCCTCACAGGCCCTTTGACTGTCAGATCAACCTACTCTCAGGGGCTCAGTTACCAGTGGGTAAGCTGTACGCCATGTCGGACAGGGAGATGCAGGAGTTGCGGAAGTTCATTGACAAGAACCTGAAGAGGGGTTTCATACGAGAATCAAGGGCGGTGGGGGGCAGTCCAGTGTTCTTTGTAGACAAAAGAGACTCCAAAGAGCCCAGATTGGTCGTAGATTACCGCGCGGTGAACCGGGTATCAGAACCAGTGACCTTCCCTATGCCCAGAATTGATGACATTTTGGCCAGGGTAAGGAAAGGGAAGGTCTTTACCAAGCTGGACCTTCGGGGGGCGTACAATTTGATAAGGATGAGAGAGGGGGACGAATGGAAAACCACGATGTTCACCCCTCTGGGGGCCTTTGAGTACCTAGTTATGCCCTTCGGATTACAATCCGGTTCGACCTGCTTTCAAGCTTTCATGCACCACGTGTTGGGGTCCCTGCTGTACAAGAATTGCGTGGCCTTCCTAGATGATGTGCTAATCTACTCGGAGAACGAGGAGCAGCATGTTAAGGATGTCAGGGAAGTGCTGAAGAGGCTGCAGGAGCACCAGCTGTGGGTCAAACTGGAGAAATGCCAATTCCACGCCCGAGAGGTTGAGTTCCTGGGCTACAGGTTGTCGGACAAAGGCTTAGCCATGGACCCAGGCAAGGTGCAGGCGGTACTAGAATGGAAGACTCCCAAGACCCGGAAGGACGTGCAGAGGTTCCTGGGGTTTGGAAACTTCTATAGAAAGTTTATCAAGAACTTTGCCCACTTAACGGCACCCATAACTGATTGTCTCAGCAGCAAGAAGAAGTTTGAATGGACAGAAGCGGCTCAGCAGTCTTTTGAAAAGCTAAAGAGGGCATTCGCTTCGGAAGAGCAACTCTTACACGTGGATCTGCAGAAGCCTATGAGATTGGAAACAGACGCGTCAGACAGAGCGGTGGGAGCTGTGTTGCTCCAGCCGGGAAATCGATCAGAGTGGAAGCCGTGTGCCTTTTTTTCAAGGAAGCTGAACAAGTCCGAACAGAACTACACAGTGTATGACCGGGAACTGCTTGCAATTCATGAAGCCTTTCGACGTTGGAGACATTTTCTAATAGGCGCGCAGCACAAGATCCAGGTGTGCACGGACCATAAGAACCTGGAATATTGGAGGACTGCACGAGTTCTCAACCAAAGACAGGTGCGATGGGCACAGGAGTTTTCCAAGTTCTTCTTTGAAATTCAGTATGTGCCGGGAAAGGAAAACGTCAGGGCAGATGCCCTTTCCCGTAAACCAGAGTACTTGGAAGGAGATGGGGTGCCGGAAGTACGACATGTGATACCCGAGGACCGATGGGTGTGTGTGGGAGTGTTGGTAGGGAGACAAGAACTAGCCGGGTTGACGAGGAATGACGAGTACGCACAAACTAAAATCAGGGAGATACGAGACGCAGAAGAAAATCAGGGGGGTTTTGAGGAAAAGGAGGGGGCTCTGTACTATAAGGGAGCATTGTACATACTAGAAGGGGACCCGAGGAGAAGAGTACTCAAACAACTACATGATAACCCCACGGCGGGACATTTTGGTCAACACAAAACCATGTTGCTTGTCACCAGGCAGTTCTGGTGGCCAAGAGTGAGGGAAGATGTGCGGAAATACGTACGGGGGTGCGAGCACTGCCAGAGGGCTAAAGGGGAGAAGGCAGCACCTGTGGGGTTACTGGAGCCCTTACCCACCCCTGGAAGGCCCTGGGAGGTGGTATCCATTGATTTTATGACCGATTTACCCAAGTCCAGGGGGAAAACAGCAGTCATGGTGGTAGTGGACTGTTGATTTATTAGTGCGTGACCTGCTAATTGATTTACGGTCCAATTAGCTCTTTACAGCGGTCCGGCACGCTTCCCACTTAGCGGCGCAATCTGCTTCGTTCCGTCACGCCTAGCAGAGTAAAACACAGCGGCAAACTGTCACGTAGCTTCCGACAAATACACAGAGCACCAGATTGTCCATTTACAGCTCTTTATTGCATCCTTTCTCAGAAAACTCCAGGACTTCTCGCAGCCATGACAAACTGCGTCTTTCTCTCTCAAAGACCGAGAGGAACAGTCAGAAAACTCCTCCCAGCTTCCAAAGCTGACGTCAGAATGTTGAGGCATCATGGGAACAACTTAACCTCTTAAGTTCCGACTCCCATATGGACTTGATGACCAATATGTGCCATTTTATTGCTTGCTCGCATGCAGTGACAGCGGAGGAGACAGCTAGGCTGTTTATAGATCACGTTTTCAGGTTGCATGGCGCCCCCTTGAGGGTTTTGTCCGACAGAGGCAGGCAATTTACTTCCAGGTTCTGGACGTCGAAGTGAGCTTCTCGATGGCCAGACACCCGGAGACCAACGGACAAGCAGAAACAGTCAATAGCGTACTTCAACAGTACCTACGCTGCTACGTCAACGAAAGGGAGAACGATTGGGTGGAAAAACTAGCGGTGGCCGAATTTGCATACAATAACGCTGAACACGTGTCCACGGGGATGAGTCCCTTCAAGGCCAATTACGGGTGTCACCCCAGGGCCTTCCCAGGGGAGGGGGAGGGGAGGGGGAGTGTGCCGGCGGCCAAACAATTTGTGGAAGAAATGGAAGCTTTACATCAACAACTTAAGGTTAACCTGGAGAGGGCTAAGGAAGTGTACAAGAGGCAGGCAGACAAGCACCGCAGAGAAGGGGAGACAATAAGGGTTGGGGACCAGGTGTGGTTGTCAACCCAAGGGTTACCGTTCAAAGGGGGGTGTAAGAAATTATGGCCAAGGCGACTGGGACCCTTCGAGGTAACCCAACAGGTGAATCCTGTGACCTTTAGACTCAAATTGCCCACCAACATGAAACTACACCCGGTGTTCCACAGGTCCTTGCTCTCACCGTACCGGGAAGGGAGGGAATTTCAGGGGCGAGAAAGAGAAATCCCCATGCATCCACTGGTGGAGGAAAGGGAATTTAGTGGTCACGCAGCGGAAATTCTCGATTCAAGGTGGAGAGGGAGAAGGGTGGAATATTTGGTGGCTTGGGAAGGGGAACCAGAGTCGGAAAACACTTGGGTTCCTGCAGAAGAGATCAGGGATGAGTATCTGCAGGAGGAGTTTCATAGCAGGTTCCCAAAGAAGCCCAAACCCCTAGGAAGGTTCTGGGAAGAGCAATTTGGCACCACGGATGATGAAGAAGAGTTTGAGGGGTGGCCAGCCTCCGAAGAGGAGGAAGGAGGGGTATCCGAGGGAGAGGAATCCAACTGGGGAGATTGGGCAGCGGAAAGAGACAGCAGCAGATGGGGAGCGGTGTTTGAATCTTCTGAGGAAGGGGATAGCTCCTTCCCGGGGTTTCCCACATCGCCGTCCAAGGAACGGAAAACCGCTCAGCTGGCAAGGGGAAAGAGGGCGGTCCCTGGGCGTACCTGGCCTTAAGTATGCTAGGCCACGCCTCCCCAGCCCGTCGATTGACGGGCCAGGTCGCAGGCACGCCCGGGGATTCCCTGGATCTCGCGGGGGCAAAAGGCCAGCCCCCGCGTGTGTGGGAGGGGTAACCCGCAACCCCCTCTCCTCCCAAGGTCGGAAATGGCTTTGCGTGGCAAGTCCCCTCCCCCATGTGAAATGAAGACACTGGACACATTATATAAGGTTAATGGGCATAAAAAGGCCACAACTGTATTGATTACAGAATTGAAAGGTATTGGCCTTAGGCATTGGCTCCTATCGACTACCCGGCATGGAGACCGGGAAGGGTTATCCACAAGCCGTGGGAGTCCTGTTGAAGTACGCCAACTAGGATCCCACGGGTGTCACTGTTGGGATTCGCAGGATACTGGATAAGTCTGCAGGCTTCAACAGGATGATGCAATACTCTGCTGGGTCAGAGTGACTCAGCAGGAGTGTGATTAGTGTAATTGGCTATCACCTGATTTAAAAAGGAAAGCCTGTTTAACAGGGGGTGTGGTGGTTGTGCTGTAGTGTGGTGGTGCTGTGGTGGAGAGTATTCTTTTGTAAGTACTCTGTATGGACTGTTTCTTTTGTAAATACCTGTATATAGCTCACATTAAAAAGGACTGCACTGAAAAACCTGGAACTCTTAGTGTTTTGCTGAAAACGCCGCGTGGAATACGCGACAGGGTTATGGGCCCAGCACGCTTCCGCTGCGCAAGAGTACAGGTGGCAGTTATCTAGCCGTGGGTGCTGGAGGTGAGCTGCAGAGATGGAGCAGTCCAGAACCGGCGTGTTACTGGAGAAGCTGACGGCCACGAACTACAGCACCTGGTCGGTCCGCATGCAACACTTCCTCAAGCGTGAGGGCCTGTGGAAAATGGTGGAAACTCCACCGCAGCCCCCTGAGGAGGATGAAAAGGATGAGAAAGCTTTGGCTATGATCATCCTTGGAGTGGACGATAGCCAGCTAGTCTACGTAGCTGATAAGGTGACGGCAAGTGAGGCGTGGAATGCGCTCAAGGCTGTCCATGTGCGAGAGACAGCTGGCTCACTGATAACACTGACCAGGAGACTGTACCGGTGTCGGAAGAAACCGGGGGACTCCCTGGTAAACCACCTAAAATTCCTAACAGGCTGTTTCCAGGAGCTAGCCTTAAGAGGGAGGCCTGTGGGGGAAGAGGACAAAGTCTTTATAGTCCTGAGTTCCCTTGATGACAGCTATGATATGCTGGTCAACTCCCTCGAGTCTGTAGAGACTGATAAGCTGACTCTGGAATACGTGACCGGACGGTTGTATGCAGAGGAGGACAGGCGTGCAGAGCGAAAGATGACCTCAGCCCAGCTGTTGGAGCATCCCAGAGGGAACAACAGCCAGGAAGAGCAGAGGTGTCGGGAGCCGGAGAAACAGCCAGGAGGAGCTGCTGCAGACCAGCCGGTGGTCAACAAAGTAAAAAGGTGTTTTTGCTGCAAGTCCAGTGGACATCTGCTGCGGGACTGCCCGAGAAAGCAACAAAAACAGCGGAAGTACAAGTGGCAGCAGAGAGAGTCTACCGCTTGGGTGTCTGCAGATGGTCAAGAAAATGAGGAGCTGTGGGTTCTGGACAGTGGAGCTTCTCAAACCTTTTGTAAAAGAAAAGGACTGCTAACTGATGCTAGGGCTTCAAACAAAAAACATGTAAGTCTTGCTACGGGCCAGAAAGCTAATGTGGTTTGTGAGGGGGAGGTTGTGCTCCCACAGCTGGGACACACATTCAGGAATGTGTTGTGTGTGCCTAGTTTGCAAAACAATCTCCTGAGCATTCCTGATTTGGCAAAAGCAGGCTTTGAAGTAAATTTTGTGGGAGATCAGTGCCAGATAAAGCAAAATGGGGCAGTGTTGGCAAATGCTAGCCTTAGAACTAATATGTATGTACTGCAGTGCGAGTCTAAGGTTGCAAATGTGCAAAATGTCCCGACCCATGATATGTGTATTCATCTCCTGCACAGGCGTCTAGCTCATGCTAGCTATAAGGTGCTAAACAAAACGTTGGAGTTGTGTGGGGGGATGAAAAACATAAAAAGTTGTGATAATTACTTAGACTGCAATATCTGCAAGGAGATTAAAAGCAGGGCTTGCCCAGTAGCAAGAGCAAGCCAGAGAGAAACCAAAAAACCACTGGAGTTGATCCATGCAGATGTAACTGGTCCTTTTCCACCTAGTGTCTCCCACAACAAGTATTGTTTAATCCTAGTGGATGATTTTTCTAGATTTGGCTGGGTCTATCCATTAAAGCAAAAGTCTGACGTTGCCCAAACTTTGAAGTTCTGGGTAAGAAGGGTAGAAAGGCAACTTGGTGAAAAGGTGTCCTCTATTCAATCAGACAGGGGAGGGGAGTTTATGGCAAGCTCCCTAAGAAACTGGTTGCGTTCCCAAGGGATTAAACATAGGCTTACCAATGTGGCCACGCCTCAGGAGAATGGAGTGGCAGAGCGTAGGGGAGGTGTCTTGCAGACACAAATGAAAGCATTGTTAGCAGATGCAAATCTTCCAATTAAGTACTGGGCTGAAAGTATTAAGACTGCAAATTATATTGGGAATCGCTTGTGGTCAAGGGTACTAGATGACATACCCTATAAAATTCTCTATAACAAAAGTCCCAGTTTGCAACATTTAAGAATCTTTGGGGCAAAGGCATGGGTTGACATACCTGTGAAAAACCGAAGAAAAGGTGGGAAAAGGGCACAGCAGTTGCTATTTCTTGGGTATGAAAGTGGTACGAAAGCCTACAGGTTTGAAAATGATAAAAACCTTTTGAGTTATAGTCGATCAGCCAGCTTTAATGAGCAAAGAAATTGGCCCAAGATACATGCAAACCTGCTGCCAGAAAAAGTTTTACTGCCGAGCATACCTGATAAGGCAGTTGAAACAAAGCTAAGAATTGGCAGCTCTCCCAGAGAAACTGAAAGGGAGGAAGTAAAGGTTGAGCATTTTTCTCCAGCTGCTAGTATGGAGCAGGGGAGAGAAGAAAGTGCAACAGGGACAGGAGGAGGTAGATCTACAGAGTCAATCCACCCCAAAAGCAGTCCTGAAGGTAGCCCAGGGGGTGAGATTAATGAACCAAGGAGGTCTGCAAGAAGTAATAAAGGTCAACCTCCAGACCGTTATGGGTTCCCAGCCACCATAAACCAGGTTTGTGTAACTGAGCCAGAAAACTTTGAAGAAGTGCAAGAGTTACCTACTCTAGAGAAAGAGGCGTGGTTAAAGGCAATGCAGGCAGAGTATAACTCTCTGCTAAACAACAATGTGTTTGTACCTACAGAATTGCCTGAAGGTAAAAAGCCCATAAGCTGTAAGTGGGTTTTTAAAGTGAAAAAGCTGGCTGATGGTAGTTGTCAGAGGAAAGCCAGGTTGGTTGCACGGGGCTTTACACAGAGGAAAATGATACATTATGATGAAGTGTTTGCCCCAACAGCAAAGGCTGAAACAGTAAAATCAGTTTTAGCAATGGCAAGTCTGAGAGGGTTAAAAGTTAATCATTTTGATGTTGCCTCAGCATATTTAAATGCTCCTATTGACGCCGAGGTGTATTTACAGCAAATACCAGGTTATGAGCTAGAAAAAGACAGCATGGTGTTAAAGCTGCAAAGGGCACTATACGGTTTACACCAAAGTGCACGTCTATGGCATGAATGCATAGACACAACTTTGAAAAAGATGGGATTCAAACAAAGCCTGGCTGATTCCTGTTTATATTCAGCAATGGTGCAAGGAAGTGTTTGTTATTTACTTTTGTATGTTGATGATATCTGTCTAATAACAACTGCACAAAAGCAAGTGTCTTGGTTTATAAACAGCCTAGGTAACAAATACAAACTGAAGTATTTGGGAGAGATTCAAAATTACTTAGGAGTAGAGGTTCAGAGAAATGAAGAGGGCGTTTACTCTCTGAGTCAGAAGGAAAAAATCGAAAAGTTACTGAAGACATATGGAATGGAGAGGGCAAATGAGGTTGACACTCCCATAACTACCCAGTACAAAAATGAACCAGAAGGGCAAAAATGTGAGAATGCAACAGCGTTTCATTCTCTGTTGGGTTCTCTGTTATATTTAAGTTGTTGGACAAGACCCGACATAACATTGGCAGTGCACATGTTAAGCCAAAGAAGTGCAGACCCGGCTCAGAGAGATTGGGTAGCACTTAAAAGAATCCTAAGGTATCTGAAAGGCACAAAAGATTACAAACTGGTGCTGGATACAGGACATGATCAGCAAATGTATGCATACACTGATGCCAGCTGGGGGGACAGAGAAAATGGAAAGTCTACCACTGGCTATGCCATATATATTGGAAATGCCCTGGTTCAGTGGAAATCCCAGAAACAAACATTTGTTGCCACAAGTACTTGTGAAGCAGAGTACTCAGCCATAAGCGAATGTGTATCACAAATAGAGTGGTTTGCTTGCCTAACAAAAGAGCTTGGAATACCTTCTGAAATGCCAATCACTGTGCTAAGTGACAACATGGCTGCACAACAGCTTGCTAACCAACAGAACTTTAAGAGCAAGAGTAAACATATTGCGATAAGATACGGAAATGTGAAAAATGCTTTGGAAAGAAATGTATTAAAGGTACAGCACTGTAACACAAAATGTAATGTGGCAGATTTGTATACAAAATGTTTGGATGCTCCTAAATTTCGAGACTTAAGAGAATTATTGGGTCTCAAGCCTTTGACTTAAGGAGGAGTGTTGGGATTCGCAGGATACTGGATAAGTCTGCAGGCTTCAACAGGATGATGCAATACTCTGCTGGGTCAGAGTGACTCAGCAGGAGTGTGATTAGTGTAATTGGCTATCACCTGATTTAAAAAGGAAAGCCTGTTTAACAGGGGGTGTGGTGGTGGTGCTGTAGTGTGGTGGTGCTGTGGTGGAGAGTATTCTTTTGTAAGTACTCTGTATGGACTGTTTCTTTTGTAAATACCTGTATATAGCTCACATTAAAAAGGACTGCACTGAAAAACCTGGAACTCTTAGTGTTTTGCTGAAAACGCCGCGTGGAATACGCGACAGTCACCGCTCGGGGGCGTGCCGGAGGCCCTTACCTCCCTAGGTTTCGGACAAGGCAACGCCCCCCGGAGTCCTCTACCGGACTACCCTTTCCTTGGGGGAAGGTGATGGCGCTTCCTTCCCCCCATTCATTTGCATAACAATGAACCCCTGCCAATGAACCCCACACCTTCGTTGCTGTACTGGATGCCTGGGTGTCCTATGACGCACCCGCCCAGAGCCACCACTCTACGTTCCACAGCCCGCTCCAGGACCTTTCTTGCTTTATTGATTCCAACCGGGCTCACACAATCCCTCCATGTCCTCCTATCAAGCAACGAGGCCCACAAGTTAGTAATGTTTGGGTAAACCGCCATCAGATCAGCAAAATCGTCAAAAATGTTCCATCTCAAGTCAATAGCTTTGCGGTACGCCAGGTCGTTTTCCCCCAACTGGATAACCAGGGCATCAGGTGGGCCCTCCGAGGCAGCTCTCGCCATCACGGCTGGCTTGAATTCGCTCCAGCGCATCCCTCTTCGCGCTATCCACACCAGCTCCACATTTGCGGGACCTCCGCTTGGCACGCCCACGCTGCGCAGAAGGCTTCCGCGCAGAGAATCTAGGAGGAGACTTGGAGTCAAAGAATTTCTATGTTGGAGGAAGTTTAGGAGACGCCCACTCACGGATTCTGCCAGCGACTAAGACAGTCGCGTTGTAAGGGCTGTCAAACCAGGGAAAGGTTTAGCTATACGACCAGCTTGGAGCAGTTTGCAGTTTACGCACAAGTAACCCCAATTCCCATTACACAAGGCCTTGAAGGAGTGGCTATTACAACCTTTGAAGGAAGTCTGCAATGAAATTTTAGAGGGGAAAAGGGCACCAGTATCGTGGAAAGAAGCTTATATTACACTCATACCGAAAACAGAGACTGAAAAGACTCAGCTTAAGAACTACCGCCCTATATCGTTACTTAATGTGGATTACAAAATTTTTGCTGACATTTTGGCTAAAAGGTTGAAGAAAGTATTGATGGAAGAGATTCACAAGGACCAAGCAGGCTTTCTCCCAGGAAGACATTTGTCAGACAATGTGAGGAATATAATAGATATTTTGGAAAAACTAGAAGTGAATATAAACACTAAAGCAGTACTGATATTTGTGGATGCGGAGAAAGCCTTTGACAACATTTCTTGGAGTTTTATGAAGAAGAATCTACATGGGATGGGGGTAGGCCAAGGATTTGAGAATGGTATGGGTGCAATATACTCTGAACAAAAGGCTAAGCTAATTGTAAATAATGTGGTTACGGAAGACTTTAGAATAGAAAAAGGGACATGACAGGGGTGCCCAATTTCCCCTTTGCTTTTTATATCGGTCCTGGAGGTTTTGCTGAACATGATTAGAAGGGACCAGCTAGTTAAAGGGGTACAGGTCGGAGTTAAACAGTACAAACATAGAACATTTGCAGATGACTTGGTACTTACATTACAAGAGCCAGACACTTCGCTACTTATAAGTAAAGAGGATTACTTTTGTGTAAATGAACTGGACTTGGACTGGGATTGCGCCTTCTCTTGGTGGATTACAAAATTTTGAGAAAAAATAGTCTGCGGACTGCCTGGATATAAAGATCTGTCAATTTGCGGAAACTGTATCTAAAGTTTCAACGTGCTACATTTGAGCCTTACTGTGGGATACAAATATGGAACTGTTGCATGCACCATTATTGAGACTTTCTTTTCAACTCGGGCAAAGCTCTGCAAGTTTAAAGGAATGTTGAAGGTACTTCCTATTTTTTTCTTCTTTGTTGGTCCATTGGGAATTTAATGGTGGAAAGTTTTTACTTTTTTTTTTTTTTGACTACAGGGGAGCTCCCCCTAGAGGACTGTGGATTATTTAGTCTCTGAGAACTGCTTATTGTTTTGTTCATCTTCTGCCTGGATGTTTTTATTCTGGACTGTTTTTCCCATGGGATTTACAATTTGACCTTGATACATAGACAGCTGTGGAATGAGTGGCACAGGGAGAACAAGGGCTGCCAAATCAAAACCAAAACAATCTGAACTGTTGCAAACAACTTTGACTGCGCAGACACGTAGATCATCTGTCCCAACTGTCCTAGGCTTGCAAGAAGGAGAAATCAAGCAGCCAGACCTAGGGGATATGGCTTCAGGAGGGCTTGACCCAGTCTCTAAAGAAATTTTGGAACAATTGGCAGCTTTAAACAGGAAAGCGGATGAACAGGCGGAAAAATTTGATCAAGTGACAGCCACTATCAACAAATTGACTGAGCAAGTTTCCCAAAATACACAAGCAATTGGGAATATTCAAACAACAACAGCAGAGAATCGCAAACTGGCTGAAGAAGCGAATCAAAAAGCAGAACAAGCCAATAAGAAAATTGAGGAAGTAAGAAAGGAAGTAAGGCCACTGAGCAGGCAAATCAACGAACAACAGGCCTATCTGTCCATGGTGGAATTGAAAAATCGGGAGAACAATTTTAGATTGAGATCAATTCCAGAACTTGAAAAAGAAGATTTGATTGGCTTTTTGACAGCAGAATTTTCAAAGTTCTGGGGTATAGCGGAAGATAAGGACTTTAAAATCGTCACCGCTTTCAGACTGGGAAGAGTGGTGAGGAAGGATAGATCTAGAGACTGCCTGATCATTTTAAGATCTAGGCAAGAAAGAGATAATATACTAGGCCTACATTTCAAAAATCCACTGGTGATTCAAGGCAAGAAAGCAGAAATCTACAGAGATGTTCCGAAACAACTTTTGGATTTAAGAACTACATATAAAGACCTAGCAGGACTGTTGAGAAACAACACAATTCCCTACAGGTGGGAGTTTCCCCAAGGAATATCCTTTAACTTCAAAGGGAAAAAAGTAAAAATCAGATCAGCAGAGGACCAAGAGAAGTTTCTACACGACTACGGGGAGGACCTTCGGAAAGGAGTGGCAGGAGTCTGGCCACCACCTTCGCCTGAATCAACACCAGGGCCACCTGCAGGTCTGGACGAAAAGGAAGTCGACTCCCTATTAGGACTTACAAACTGATTCAGGATGTCTCTACAGCTGCTTAGTTGGAACATTCATGGCGCAAATTCCCCGGAGAAAAGAAGAAAGATATTTCATATTTTGAAAAAAGAACAATTGGACATTATTTGCTTGCAGGAAACACATGTGACTAGGCTCCACAGAAAAGTGCTAATTAACAAAAGATTAGGTCACGAATTTATTTCTTCAGATAAAGTTAAGAAAAGAGGCGTAGTGATTTATGCAAAGGAGAACCTGTCGCCGAAATTTCTGTTTAAAGATGAGCAAGGAAGAATCATGGCAATAGAGATACAATCACAAGGAGAAAAATTCTTGATAGTAGGAATCTACGCACCAAATGAGGGGAAATCGGAATTTTACAAGAAGCTGCACGAGACAATGCTGGATTATTTGGACTATAATAACATCATCATGATGGGAGACATGAATGGAGTGGTCTCTACTTATATGGACAAGTCACAAAACCAAAATTTGACTAAAGATGGCAGACTACCTAAAACTTTTTTTGAACTAACTGACAGTATGGACTTGATTGACATTTGGAGGACAAAGAACCCCCTAGGGAAAGAAGGAACATTCTTCTCTGAGGCCCACCTATCATGGTCAAGAATCGACCAAATATGGACAACTAGAGGGCTGGCACCTAAGACTAAAAAAGTGGAAATCTGCCCAAAAACCTGCTCCGACCATAACGCCTTGAAAATGGAATTGAGACTTACTCCAGCCGGTTC